>NC_133356.1:16483309-16783309 GCF_030506205.2 Paramisgurnus dabryanus
TTAGTGAATGAGTGTCAAGTAAATAAATCAATAATTGCACAAAAAGAATTGCTTTTTCTTAACATTCATAGTCTATAATTGTAAAGGGCCCATCATGTGAAGCAACAATAATGGGTTAAACAGATTATTTACATACTACATTAAAATAGTACCCAAAAAGTCCACAATATGTATTGTAGAGCAGCAAAGAAAGTAGGAAAAGGCAGGGTTTTTTAAACTGGTATCCAGGGACCCCCAGGGGGACACCAGAAGGTTCTAAGGGGTCACTATAAAAATTTTGAAAAATAGACAAAACAAAAGTCTTTCAAACAAGATTACTGTTTCTTTTCTATGTAATAATATTTATTAGTGTCTCTCTCTTGCGACATGCATACTTTTTCAGAGATGTTTAAATTTGGTTTGTATTTTTCTAGTTTGGTTACTCACCGTGGTGCCCTTTATCTCATTCACTGACATTTGTAAAGCAGTATTTTTTGTACAAATGCTTTGAAACAGTACAAATACATTTGAATTAAAATGTTTTAGGTTAATACATCCAACATTGCTCTTAGCATAGCCAATTATTTAAGTTTGGAAACAATATCTTGTCTTTATAAAAACACAATTATGTAATATTTTTCTAACCCAGTATTATTTTTTTGTTATTTAGAAAATATATAAATAAATCTACATTTAACCTCCTAAGACCGAGCTTTGGTTTGCATTTTAGATTTCTTCCAGCTATTTGGGGTTAGAAAAAAACAAATATAACAACCAAATATTTTTCTTTGAACATGAAGCAGTGTAATTATCAACGTTTGTGTACAACAGGTTCCAGTTACACAGAATTAAGTATTATGGTGCATATATTTCCTATAAAATTATTTATATTTTTTAGATTATCATTATGAAAAATTATCATTACTACAACATAATGATATTACATTAAATATATGCATTTACAAACATGTTTCGGTAATGAGAACTAAAAAGTTGTCTAGGTACTATGACAAACAAAATTTCAACTTTTATCTGGAGAGAAAAAATAAGAACTGCTTATCTGGTAGCCATCTTGAGTGTCACAGTCAATTATGTCCCTTCCATGTATTTTTTTTAAATATTAGTTCCTTGAGGGCTTAAACAATGATTGAAAATTGTTGCGGAGGATGAGAAAATTGGTCTTGGACACATTTATATTCCTTATTATTGTCTCTACATTTACCAATGATCACATGTTTCTTTACTGTAAATGTTTTGAAGCTTTTTATTTGTTAATTACAAATTTTCCATGTCAAAGAACCCAAATCCAATCATGGACACGTTGCGGTAATGAAAATGTTCTCTTTAAATGTGGAAAAAACAATAAAATTGGTTTGTATGATGTCATTTTAAATCAGGGGTGGGGAACCCTGGTTCTGGAGGGCCATTGTCCTGCAAAGTTTAGTTCCAACCCTAATTAAACAAACCTGAAAAATCTAATTCAAGTCTTCAGGATTACTTGGAAATGAAATTCAGGTGTGTTTGGTTAGGGTTGGAAATAAACTCTGCAGGACAGTGGCCCTCCAGGACCCAGGGTTCCCCACTCCGGTTTTAAATCATGTGCAAAATAGTACATGAAGAGATGTTTGTAACTGTATGCTTCTTATTTTTGATACTCTTACTTCGCATTTACTTTTTATCAAAATGTTTCATGACACCTCATAAGTCTAATTTCACGAGAATCACCCCTTTGGGGGCCCATGACATCACACCATTTGAAAAATGATACAGTGTTTGCCTAAGGGTACAAGGCAAGATTATATTCTTACCCCATTAAATGTATATCTAAGAGCCTAATATTGAATAAATATGTCTATGTTATTTCTCCCAAAATTAAAAATATTTACTAAACAGCAACATCAGGTAAAACACTTCAAACGTTCTCATTCTGACTCTTACATCATATTTTACAAGTGTGGTGCACTTTTTTTGAAAATGGGCTGAGAGCATTGTCTACCTCTGCACACCAGGAGTCTGTCCGGGTGACTGGCAAAGTGTAAATTGGGCTGAGACACACCTGCATCCACACCGCGCCAAATCTTCTGATCCATATTACACACTGCTCACAAACTCCCTGACTCACACACACACACTTCAGCCCGCAATATGCAGGTAATCACCACTCATTGAAATGTGCGTAAGAGTCAGTCGGACAGACCCTTCTCTTCCCTGAACAGAGGAGATGCATCAAGACATCAGCAGCCCAGCAGGGCTTCAGTGAGCAGAAGGCTGCGGTTTGCTGAGCTGGTCTTCTCTGTCAGAGAGCCATGTTTCGCTGCCATCTCTCACCCAACACAACGCAGCTTCAGCGGAGAACCCTCCCCAACTCGCTGCACTGCTGCGCGGTACGCCAAGTCGCTTTCATCCACCTCAAAGTAATTGGAGCAAACGTATGACTGAAGCATAGGCTGTTTTCAGGGAGGGAGGTGAAACCGGAGGACGATGATAAAAAGGAAACGACAGTGAAAAATGGGCCTCCGTTCTCGCTTTTAATTGTTATACGTAAAAAGAAACTCGTCGAGGCTCATTAGAGGCCGCTAACACGTGTAGCTTTCCTGATCGCAGTCCTGTTGGTTTATTTGGCACGGATTGAGCCTTTGTGAGTGGAGGTATTGTTTTTATGGAAGCAACATCAAAGCGACAGTGCAGCGTGGAACACCTTTCATCAACGAAAACGCACCTTCCAATGCCAAAAAACTTTAACTAATTGGTAATTAAACTAATTGTACTTCAATTGTTTTTTTTTAAAAACAGGTCAATTTTAGTGGTATGAAAAGTGAAAACTTTTTTGTATTAATTTGTTTAGATGAAAAATTCCCCAAAATAAAATGTTTTAAAGTGAGGACTGTGTACCTGTGAGGTCCATGTGATGGTCAAAGGAACGGGAAGATCAGCAGAGAATTCTGGGGCTTCAGCTGGATACTGACAAAAGAATAAAATAAAGCAATGATAAATGCAGGGTTCCCACACCTTAGTTAACTTCAAATTTAAGGACCTTTCAAGGACTTTCCAGGTCAAATACCCTCAAATTCAAGGACTAAATGTGGGGACACATTTTAAGTGAGAGTAAGGTTATATCGTGTTACCTTTAAGATAAGATAAATGCAAAAACAATCTTTGTGTGTGCTCAATTGGCTGACAAAGCTCATTATGATTCTGATATTATATTATGTATACAATATATATGAGCCACACCCTGCAATTGTACCCTCTTTTGGTTTGTGAATCTCTTATCTCACACATTTTTTCTACACTACAAGCAATGAAACATATTCGGGTTAGACCCCATAAGCGACTGAAATGCCTTGACTGGCTCCTGTTGCGTGAGCCGCTGTTGGGTGACGGAGGCCCTTGTGAAAGGGCCCGGCTTGAGGAAGATGAGCAGATGTGAGGTGGTTAGATCACTGCTATTTTTAGAACACCACAGGACGGTGGGCAGGTGGGCACAGGGGACTTCTCACGCCCTGCTGAATCTCATCAGGACCCCGTACAGTGTCCGCACGGATCCACTGGCATCTCTACCATGTCCCTACGCCTGATGCCAAGCTCACGCTCACAGCCCCGCTCTCAATAAACCAATCACACGACACAATTTTCTGCTTATACCGTGGCCCCTGTAATCACCTTATGTAGATCACTCACAGTCTTATCTCTGTCACCGCATCCTTGTGCTCTCTCGCCTCTCCTTCAGGCCGTGCCAAAATCTCCCTGCTTTATCTCTCAGCATAATCTTACGGTCACAGCACATTAGTGCCACCTGCTTAAAGTTAGATACTAAAACCAAAGTATTGCTCTTTTTTTGTAGTCCGGCTGTTTATGTAGAGTGAACCTGAATTCGGAAAGCGGTGTGTGTGACCTAAAAAAAATCCTTATACTGCAAATTGACGAAATACACAAAATAATAAAACCTTCATTTTAGTCATTATAAGGCTAAAATATACTCTTCTTTCAAAATGTGCTAATGACACACAAATTTCACACTTCAGTTTAAAACATATTTTTGTAGACAAAAATGTAAACTTTTGTACTTTTTTTTCTGAGAGTGTACAATGTGTTTTAGTGAATACAAATAGCATGACCATGATAAAGATCATGGTTTATAAAATGTGAAAAATCTGGTTGAAGAATCAAATGACATTGAGAGAAAATAAGGACTTCACCTTGGACTTGAGCTTGATCGTAATGGTGTGTTGACGTCCTGCAGAGTCCTCTGCCTTCAGCTTCAGTGTGCGAAACTCTGCATCAATAAAGAGCAGCCTGCCAAAACAGATCAATAGCAGCACACATAAATGACACACATCAGACATGTCAACAGTGACCACCAGTAAAAACATTATTGTAAGTAAAAACAAGTAGTAAATCATTACAGGGATGTGTGTTTTCACTGCTCAAATACTCTACTGATAAATCAGACAAGTATTCGGGTTAGGGCGGGAGAGATGGGGCTGTGCTATTTTTATATTGTTGGTCTATATGCATGCATCAGACAGACATTTTTGACCATCTGGGCATTTCATTGTATGTTCAAATGTTGTATTTAAACAGCAAAAATGCATTACAAACATAACTGCACACTGATGTTAAAAGTTAGGCACGTTAAAACAGCTAAAGCAAAATTAATTTTTGTTGACTTGTCATTTTAAAGATGCATCTCAGACATGCACAATCATTTCAAACGGTAAAAGTCTTGAATTGACTACACCACACCACAACAGATGTATGCCTGCTAATGTTCCAGCACTTCACATGGCACACATATTTCAGCAGCTTATTTACGAGTCGTGTAACACAGCATATTGTGGTTTCTACGTTCACGCACACTTTGCTCTGAGGGTTCCCGTCGGAAGAGGCTGCAGGATCGCATATCCACATTGTACTTCTTAACACTTAGCTCAACATAAAACAACTTGGAGAAACACCTCCACCATTCTGCTGCTACAGAATATATACAACTCTCCTTACATTATTATAACAGATTTCTCGCTAGCAAGTGAGCATGTGTGCATGAACCACAATAAAAATTTGAAAAATTTTTAAACACTATTATTGGGTAACATATTGTACATTTTAAAACATTTGATTTTTCATGTAAACCACTAGTCAGCAAATATACTTATATGCTTATTACAAACCTTAAAGGGACATTCCATATTTTTAGAAATATGCTAATTTTCCAGCTCCCCTAGAGTTAAACAATTGATTTTAACCATTTTGGAATCCATTCAGCTGATCTCTGGATCTGGCGGTACCACTTTTAGCATAGCTTAGCACAATCCATTGAATCTGATTAGACCATTAGCATCGCGCAAAAAAAAAAAAAACAGTTTCTATATTTTTCCTATTTAAAACTTGACTCTTCTGTAGTTACATTGTGTAAAAAAATGTTTATCTCTAGGGGAGCTGGAAAATTAGCATATTTTCAAAAAAAGTGGAGGGTCCCTTTAAATAAACGAAACAATTAATTTTGTTTTAAGTTGGGTAAAAGTAAAGGCTTCAGTTCAGAAAGTCACTTGACTGCTCTGACAGATTTAGTGAGTTCATACTCTGAAAGACACAGTATGTCAAACTGCAGTGCAAACCTAAAAATGTTTTTTTTAATCATCTTATGTCTTTACATTGCAAACTCACAACTTGGGCAAACTTAAAAAATTTTTTGCTGTGTTGTAGATTCAGCAGTGCCTCTTTTTCTCTCACAAGCCACAGGACGAATCTTGTGCATCGCATTCAATTACAGATGCTTTTGGCACAAAATCACACCAATCATTCATTTCCTCGAAATTGAGATCTCCTTTCTGAGCTGGAATCTCATTCAGTCACTCTGCATTCTATAGGGATCTCCTGCTACAGTATCAGGCCTCGCTGCCGCTCACCTCAGCTGATTGAAACAGCTTGACGGCTGGACGTCTTGCTGGGAGGATTGATGAGAACATTACATTTGCAACTAGAAAATCAGCTTCCTTCATAAACGGCAGAGGAACATTTGACGTGTTTGCATACAAACAGGCCACAGATGAAAGCAAAAAGCCATACAAGAATTTTAGTTCGAAGAATATGGGAGGAAAAACCCAAACTGTAATACAGTCTACGCCGCTTTTGTCACAAATTCTTATCAAGTATCCAGATATGCAAAAACCCAGCTACTGAAAATAGTACAGTTATTCCATTCTCACAGGTGCCAACAGGGATCATGGGTTTTAAAATATAACTGCTGGCTAGAGTGAGATGGTGAGAGCACTAGCCAATAGGAATCCTGCTCAGGTGTCATTATCTTGGCGGGGTGTTAAAAGACCACAGCGAGAGGCTCACGCTTCTCTCTCATACATGCGCAAGGTGTGACAACCTCTCACCATGGCTCCTATGCACCAATTGTCTAAAGAAATTCTGAATGGTTTAGTATGATAATGTCAGACCAAATGCAATATCTCACAGTAAAATTGGACCAAAATGGGATCAAAGTCAAAATATTCCACTTTCATTTTCTTATGACCCGATGCTTTCGGTGATACTCCGAATAACGCACTTACACACCACTTTAAATCAGCCAGAAACTGATGTTTAGTAATTTCCTAAATATCTGACTCTTTTGAACTGTTCTGAGGATATGAGGCAAGAACAGAACTGACCCCATCTATACAGTAATTACCAGTAAATGTGGCTTCTTCAAGGCAACTAAAACTCATTAAAATGACCAGGTTTTGAGGCACTTCCCCCTTCCTAAACCAATCAGAGGCCACAACTATGCCGGACTTGAGGCTATGAACACAGCCACGAATTAAGGATCTTAATTAATCTCAAGTGCATTTACAGATAGTGCCAGTGTATAATACTTCTGACCGCAATTCCGGTCTGAACGCGCACCTTATTTCCAGTCTAACTTCTACATTTCCCGATTAAACTTGAGAGTTGGTCTCCAATTAGACCAATTTGCATCTGCTAATATCATAATTATATCTTTGGACATTAATAGAAGGCGGAAAATGAGAAGCCTACTGAAATCAAAGCTTAATACATGAATGACAGACACCACATTAGCCCCCTTTATTACAAAGCAAGTAGGATACTGAATGTTTGAGTTAAACTGTAGCGGTTGATGATAGACTTACATGCCACTGATGTCCTGCATGACCAAAGTCTTGTGAAATGGATGAGCGCTGTTTTTATCCTAATCCTACCCTCAAACCTAACCCTTAAACCAACAGGGATTTAGGCCGTGGTTGTATCCCATCTAGCCAAAACCCACTCCTACACTGTCTAATGCAAAAGATTTGTATGCGATTGTAAGTGACCACAAAACAGTGTGTGCATACAGAATTCAAAACATCGTACTTATCCCATCCTAAGCCCTCCATCTCTGTTATCAGCTGGGAATAATACTGAGGTGGTGAAAAGGATTGACATCCTGGTTGGCCTTTAATTGCTACTTCCTGAGAAAAGACAAAATCATAACGAGAAGCACTTAATTAATTTAATAATAACCAATGTGCTTTTTATGGTAATATTATGCTGAATGTGTTACATAATGTACTGTCAACAACAACAAGGATAAAAAACATGAGTGCTTTAGCAATGTTTACCAATACTGTCCTGAGTTCCAAGATAAAACCCATCAAATCTGTCGAATGCTGTAGTCTCTGTTAAAATAAAATACATGCTTAACTATTGCTGAATATCAAAACCTGTACCTGTTCATTTGACTAATGAGGGTGACCACCAGAGTTAATTATTAATCATTTTAAATTCATAAGAAAATAATGAACTTGAACCCGTCAGGGTACAACATAAATCCAGGGAGGGCAAAACATAAATCTAATCTTTATATCCTACAGGCAAATGGAAAATGATTACTTTTTCCTCTACAAACATTACATGTTAATTAAGACACATTTCTGGAATGATGAGAAATAGCTGGAAACTATTTCCTATTGATTTACTATACCTGCTTCACGATATGTTGATAACCATGAAGTAGTCGTTTCATTTGCCAACAACAGTGCAATCTTCAAAACAACCAAAGACAAGCCAAAGTATATGAATATTAATAATCACATTGACAAAACGTCATACTGCACGTCAATGAATTGTATTACAAACAATCATACTTTGCCCGTTTCATCTGACGATCAGAGGGTAGAGTTATTCTTATCCTGAAGTCTTTCTCCTATCAAAAAACAATTCCTACTTTTAATAGTAAGAAGTTGCATTTGGAGAAGTTCATCTAACTTGTTGGTCATAAAACCAAAACATACCTCAGAGTTGATAACTTAAACTGACATAGTTAACATGACTTTGTCTAAAGAGGTGAAACGTTTCTTTACTCACCAGTGCTGTAATGAACCCATCGTAGACTGTATTCTCTTTATTAAGAGAAATTATCATTGGACTCTCCTTAATCAGCAAACAGTTCGTCATAATCAAAACAAACTTTCCAGTTTCTAGCTAAAACGCGAATATAACTCTTTGGGTAAGTCCTTAGGTAAAGGAAACATGCAGACAGCACAGACAAAGATTTGTGTGCAAAATAAAGAAGAGCTGCTGTCAAAAATGTAACATTTACGTCCTCCGCTGTGACACATGAGCAAAGCGAAAGTAACTTCCCGCAAAAAGAATCAAGTGTCGCTTACGTCATAAAAGTTTGAATGGCCAAACTTTATTTGAACACATCAGCTACAGCATATCAATAATTAAATAATGTCTGTAATTAAAGAAAATGGCACTGCGTCAATTATTTGAAATACAGGAAAACAATTTTATCGACGTTAAGATTATTTAAAAAAAGATCGTTTATTTATTTTATTGTTTTTAATTTGTCGATAAAAGTCTCTTTGTATGGTAAATTTAACTACATAAAAAAGGAATTTCTTTTGGGTTTAAATCCGAGGTAATAAGGCAAATACATGATCTCAGACTTATTTAAAAAAAAATCACGGACGCGCTGCCCAGGATCACGTGATCAAAATGACTCCTCTGAGGTGGCTGGATTCAGTGGCAAGATACCGTTTGTGGAGATTTTTCAAGCATGTGGGGTGCACAACTGCGTACTTCGCAATTATAGTACCTTAATTTTAAAGGATCAACAAACCAACGCAACCAAACGCGTAGCTGTGTAACAGGTAGGTAGGCAGGCTGACCAGCATATTTATTTGCCCGATTGGTATTGTGATACAGAAAGAGAAACTCTTAAAGGGGACATGTCAGACTTTTTTAAGATGTCAGATACATTTTGGGTGTCCCCAGAGTACGTATGTGAAGTTTTAGCTCAAAATACCATATAGATAATTTATAATATCATGTTAAAATTGCCACTTTGTACTGTAGGTGTGAGCAAAAAAATGTGTCATTTTTGGGTGTGTCCTTTTAAATGCAAATGAGCTGATCGCTCCAGTAAATGACTGTGCCATAATTAAATAGTGCAGATTAAAGGTGCTCTAAGCGAATTGAAGCGTTTTAGACCATAAAACATTTTTTGTTACATACCGGAAACATCTCCTCACTATCTGCTTGCTGCCTGTCCGCTGATCAAACTGTAAAAAAACGCGATCTTTGTAGACAGCCCAGGCTTCACAAACGGCAATATCAACAAATGGCCAAACCTAGCATCACAAATCAAAACAAAGTATTCCAGCCAATAAACGACAAAAAGGATTTGGGGGTGGGGGTTGGGCGCGTTCATGAAAGCACGGAAGGGAGGGGGAGGGGGAGGAGTTAGCTACGCTCCGTCTGTTTGAAAACAGTTTCGAAAGTCAACAATAACTAACGTCTCGCAGATTCGCTTAGAGAACCTTTAAGGGGCTGCATTATCCCCTTCTGACATCACAAGGGGAGCTACATTTCAATAATCAATTTTTTCACCTATTCACATTTTCTAGGTTGATTGAAGCACTGGGGACCCAATTATAGCACTTAAACATGGAAAAAGTCAGATTTTCATGATATGTCGTCTTTAAATAATCACAAATAAGATATTTTCCCTAATGTACAAGGGTTGTAACCATAGGTTGCAAGTTGCAACACATTTTGTTTTTCCTTTTGTAACTCATTGGTTTCCCTGAATATAAAAATACAATATCCCATATTATATACATTTTATACACTCTCAGAAATAAAGGTACAAAAGTTGTCACTGGCACATTACCCTTTCAAAAAGGTACACCTTTGTACCCAAAGAGTGCATATTAGTACTTCAAAGGTACATATTGGCTGGTCAAAGATACATATGTGTACCTAAATGGTGCATATTAGGACCTTTTTTAAAGGGTACTGCCCCAGTGACAGCTTTGTACCTTTATTTTTGACGGTATATATATTATATATTTTTTTCTTTGCTACAAGTAATTTAGAAGTACATACTTATTTTTGCAACCTACCCTAGAGTGCTAGTGAACATTAATCTAGTATCCACCACCCATTTTTATCCCCAGTTATCATCTAGTAATATATCAAATAAAAAAATAATGACATGATTTTACATCATAATATATATTATAATAGCAGCTGTTAAGTTCCCTGACATGTTTCTCCTGGCAACACCAAACCTTACTAACCCATTTAATTATCGTTCATGCACTGCTATGGATGCAGATGCATTTGTATTGTTTTTACAATTTCACTTTTAATAAGCATGCTGTAATATGCACATTATTTTTCCCCCAAAATAACCAAATATACAGGTTTTCACTAAAGCTGCCTTTAAAGCTGAGAGCACTGTGTTGGAGTCTGTGATTGTGTATTGCTTGTGTAGTGTGTCAAGCGTGTGCGTGTTACACATTGTGCCTGGAGAGATTGATGTTTTGTCATCCACCTGCTTCTAAGCTGTAAAAGCAAGCGCAGCAAAGGCAAACCTACCCAGCTTCAAAATCCAAACAAAGAAATCTTAGTGGGCTGTTTACATATCTGTGGAAGGAATATCTGGCTTGTGTTGACGGGGTGCTAGTGGTTGAGAGATCAGTCTCCGCTCAATGGGTGAGTGTTAAATGCTTTTATTGTTTGCGACAGTGAGGAACAATTTAAAGCGAAAATGGTTGTGACTGTGGTTTGGAGAGGGTGAGGCTGGCATCTCCGCACAGGGAGAGAGAGAGACTTCGTTTTCCTATACATGCAGATTGTTACAGACGTGCACTGCACAGGGTTAATGTCAGTCCAGAATAAAGGAATTTAACAATGATGCTTTCAGGATTTCGCGAGGTACGCAGATCATTTCGTTGCTCCCTGCTAATGCCTTATTCCTCCAACATCTGCCTTCTTTTTATACCATTTGATGGGAGTGATCTATTGTGCATTGTTAATCTCCAGCCATGGTCACTTCTCTGGAATGCAATTGGCTGGAACTACATCGTGTGGGTCTTGCTCCCTGCTTTTTCACCCTCTCTCTCTCTCTCTCTTTCTCTCTCTCGCTCACTTTCTCTCTTACAGATCCTTTTGAAGCAAGACAAGAGCAGGGGTGGCCGATTTATCGCGCCTCTCTCTTGCCGTGCATTCATCTGAATGAGAATAAGGAGCTATTGTTCTGTTCCGGTCCTGGTTGACAAGCTTTAATGTCAGTTTGCGTTTATAAAAAATATATATTTATATATTGCTATTGCTAATGTAGATCGATGGTTCATTATAAAATTCCATTCAGTTGCTTATGTTTTTTTAAAACAACATCATGCAAGAGCTAATTGATGTTTACGTGTAATACTTTTATCAGATTTGTAAGAATAAAAAAGCCATATTAACTATATATTCACTTCTATTCTTTTCTAATTCTATTCTATTCTATTCTATTCTATTCTATTCTATTCTATTCTATTCTATTCTATTCTATTCTATTCTATTCTATTCTAGTAAATTAAGGAAAGAATAGTATTTATATGTTTATTATTTTTTCTCAGCACTGAACACCTGTACTTTGTACTGGAAAGAGAGAGAGAATTAACCACTGTGATGTAGACTTTGGCATGTGTATTAGTTTCAGCTTTACCAGAGCTCCCATAGCTGCCCATTATTTGAATGACTGGTGTAATGAGACGGATCAAACCTGGTGCTGAGCTGACCAGGGAAGCAGTGCATGTCAACTATTTGGCCAGAGTCCTGGACCATCATTACGCTTTCTTTATGGAGCCATTCAGAATGTACATGAGGCACAATATGTCAGTGGAAATTAAAGTGTCCCAGCACTCTTCCTGCTCGTTCCTGCTCATTTACTGTGCGCACTGGCCGTTAGCCTTTGCATGTCCGTAATGGGAATCTGTCCCACGTCTCACCGCTGGCCAAATACTTCAAAGTTATATACTGCTTAAATAAAGTTCACCAGTGCCTAAAAGTCAAACCAGGATTAAAAAAATAGCATGATACTTTACAGTGCAACCTGGGGGTCCCTAACTTGCAGGTTTCATGAGGAGTTTGGAAAGATTCGATTTTTCTTTGGTAAAGTTATACAACAGGGAAAAAGATGAAAGCAAATAATAGTGTATAAGTTCATCCATTCCATAAGTCTATACAGTAAATACTCCTCAGGCCAATGTATTTTGGGATTTTAAACTTGTGTGCAACTGTCATTCTACCAAAGAAAACACACATAAAAATAGAAATATGTGTGTGATTTTCCACCCACTGATTTCTTTTTACTAATATACTGTATAATATTAGTGACCGCATAAGCATGCTAAGTCATTTCGAGTATCACTCTTAAAAATAAAAGTGCCTCATGATTGCCATAGAAGAACCATTTTTGGCATTAAAAACTTTTAACATCTGAGAAACCTTTCTGTTGTACAAAAGGTTCTTAAAAGATAGTTAACCCAAAAATGAAAATAATGTCATTAATGACTCCAAACTCGTAAGACCTCCGTTCATCTTTGGAACACAGTTTAAGATGTTTTATATTTAGTCCAAGAGCTTTCTGACCCTCCATTGAAAATCTAAGTACGGTATACTGTCCATGTCCAGAAAGGTAATAAAAACATCATCAAAGTAGTCCATATGACATCAGTGGGTCAGTTAGAATATGTTGAAGCATTGAAAATACATTTTGGTCAAAAATAACAAAAAAATTGACTTTATTTAGCATTGTCTTCTCTTCCGGTTCTGCTCCTCTGACGTGTTTGCAATTTTTTTTAAACTTTCAGCGTGCGTCTTCCTCAGACTGTAAACGAAGCTCGGGGCGCAAAAAAAAAGTTGGGGCACACCAGATAACACGTCACTGCAGTCACGTGACAGAACAGTTCACAACAGAACTGGAAGATGCTGAATAAAGTTGTAATTTTTGTTATTTTCAGACTAAATTTAAAACATCTTTAACTGTGTTCCGAAGATGAACGGAGATCCGAGTTTGGGACGACAAGCGAGTGAGTCATTAAAGACAATATTTTCATTTTTGGGTGAACTATCCCTTTAAGATTGTAAAAAATAAGAAAGAAATAATTCTTTGAGGAACCAAAAATAGTTCTTCTATGGCATCGCTGTGAAAAACCTTTTAGGCATTTTTATGTAAGAGTGTAAGTTAATAGCAACACATTTTTTGCTAAGTGATTTACTGATAGGGCTTGAGGGGTACATAACTGTACGACAAAGAAGGTTGGCAAACGCTACACTGTAGCATTGATTATACGAGGAACTTGTAGTAGGAATAAACCGAATGCACCTTATCCAATTATGCTTAGTTGTTAGCACGCTGGCACCCTTCCACTGCAGCGTGTCTGAATGTACACTACGACTAATTTGCTGTATCACGCTTTGGACCAAACCCTTTTCTTGTGGAGGTGAGGCAGGCAGTGTGAAGACTTAGCCAGGATTACAGGACTTCAGAGATAGCGCTGAATCCAGCCCCCTGTCTGACATGAATTGATCGGATTAGAAAGGGTGGATTCCATCCTTGAGGGGAAACCAAGCACGTTGTGTATAATTGACTTTTTTCCCCCTCCATGTCTTGTGGGTTGGCAGCGCTAGCAAAAGGGAATACTTTGGTGGGTAAATATCAGAAAGGACTCGGGTTTGACCAGGTTGGTGGAGGCTTAGCAAGCCGATCGATATCGCTGGTGTTGAGTTGCAGCGGCAGCCCAGGGACACGGTGAGGAGGAAATGTCTCTGCGCTGTGATGCTCGACCTACACATCCACAGAGGTCCAAACGATTCCGCTGCGGGTCTTGTTTCAGAGGGTTTTGGTTGTTTACCTCCTTTGTGCTCCTTTTCATCCGCCACCCCCACCCCTTTAACTCTTAAACCTGTCTGTTTGCTGCTACACAGCGGAATAGACACAAATGCTCCTGCTCATCAGAGTGGTGTGGGTAAGGTTTCATCTCTTTTGGTAAATCCTCGTGTCAAAAGTGAGACTCTCACTTACAGCCTTGAATCGTGCACATCCGGTAACCTTTGAAGTGTGTGTGGAGAGCGCTCGTAGTCATCTGAGAAGGGCTCAGTAAATGTTAGGTCACTTCAGGGAAGAACGATAGAATAGAGGAATAAGGTTTTTAAGACTTCTTTTTGCTCTAACATCACTTTCTTCGCTGTACATGAAGGATGGCACTCAGTAATAGCAGTAGACCCGATATAACTACTTTTTGGGGGTCATTAGATAAATTTCAATTACATTTTCTAGCAGATGTTTTTGGGAGTATGTGTCCGCTGAAAACATAGATGAGTTATGTTCTGTTTTAATGATCTTTATTGGGTATCTATTTTAATTAGCAGATAAATGTGGGAGGGGTAAGAACTGCCCATGAGAGCCTGTGCATGTACTTTATAGTCTTTCTTTGTAAAGCAGTCTGTCAGAAAAAAAATATCAAAAAATGGTCCCTAGCTTTCACGAGGGTGGTGGTACCCTTTTTAAAAAATAAATTCCTATTAATAACTCAGAGGTATATATTGGTATCAAAAGTACTATTCGGACGGGTTATTTTTACATAGGGAGGTGGGGTAAAGCAATTTTTGTCAGAGCTTCTCAGTGATTTTAGTCTTGTCCGAATGCTCCATGTCAGTAATCATTATGGAAAATGTCAGTGAAGATTACGGCGACTTTTACCTTCTATTAATGGTCTGAAGAAATTACCTCAGGTAATACTAATCCAGTGCGAATAGACCAGCTGTAATTATTCACGTAAATTGCGTCATTTCCTGTTATTTTGCGGTTTCTTTCAAATATAAAAGCACTTAAAGAAGCATTTTCTTGGGTTCTAGGCGAAAAACAAGACCGTGGCAAGTCATTTCCTAAATACCACGACACAAACTTAAAAAAAAAAGTCAAATTCACTTCTCAGAGGCACGGAACTGTTTCTGAAACGGAGGTTCTCCCCAAACTGAAATTAAACACAGTGTTTTTAGTGTTCTCGTCATGTTGTTTGCACATGTGATATCTAGGGATGGGACGATTACCGGTTTCACGATTAACCATAAAATGTCCTGACGGTTAATATTATCGTTTAAAATTGTATTATCATTACAACCGTGTTTGATTACCGTGATTTTGAAATCTTGCTGTAAATCCTGTCCAGCCAGAATCAGTTTGACGCAGGCGCGCACGTGCAACATAGTTTTTTGCACAAGAAGGCATTTAAGGGATAATGTATTGTATTCATTCACATTAAACTTATTAGACAGATTTTTTTACCACATAAATAATTTCAGGGACATGAAATATTAAATTGTGATTTTCAAAAATAAAACTTGTTCAAGTGTTTTTTTTTTTGTGTGTATCAGTTCTTTTTGAACATTTCCCTCTTCTCATTTTAACAAAACCATGATAATATTGATAACCGTGATAACTTTAGTCACTATAATCATGATATGAAATTTTCATACCGTCCCGGGGTAATGTGCATGTGACAACGAGAGAGGTGACGCGCCGTGTAGTTAACCCTCCCACTTCTGAAAGTTTTACTGAGATTTCGAATCCCGTGCGAATTGATAATCAATATTACAAACACCCTGTGGTAAAATTACATTACGCCATCTACCCCTGTAAAACTAATCCTGTCAGAATAGGGCTAAAGGGTGCATATTAGTACCTTAAGTTGATACCAAATGGATGAATATTTTTGACATTGTAGCATTTTGAAAAGTGTTTACTCATGTATTTGGGTACTCTAAAGTTTTGCAATTCATGGTCATGAGCCTGATATTTACGTTATGCTAAACAAAAACATTCAATCATACAAGAAACCAACTGGTCACAGGTTCTACTCAGGTTCTTCAGTGGCCCAGCAAAAGCATGTGAAGCTTGCCATTTGTATGTGAATATATATGTGTGTGTGTGTGTGTGTGTGTGTGTGCGCGCGTGTGTGTGTGTGTGTGTGTGCGTGCGTGTGTGTGCGTGCGTGTGTGTATGTGTGTGTGTGTGCAGGGCTCAACGCAAATAATTTTTTATACTTGCCTGGTCGAGCCAGTGGTTCAGGTTTTCATTTGCCCTGCCAACATTTTCACTGGTCCCAATAAAAAAAATTTCAGTGTCACATATTTAAAAATAATAATTCAAAAATCTAATATAATTGTATACATATACAACAGACATGTTCCAAAGAAAGAAGGCTTCCAACTTTTCTGCTTTACCTGTAAACTGACAGCAAACTGACAGCATTGTTTCTTTCGTCGTGTTTTACCCAAGTAAATGTCTGCTTCCAAGATGTTAAATAATATTAATTGATGAAAATATATTTTAGTGACTGAGGGTGAAGCACTGGCCAATCTTTTTTAGTGGCCCAAACATCTTTCACGCTTGCCCTGGGCCACCGGGCAGTCCTTTATGTTGAGCCCTGGTGTGTGTTTGTGTGTGTGTGTATATATGTGTTTATTTTTTAATGAGCCCATTTCATCTTCGATATTGTGTCATTAGACCAGAGTCTCTGTAAAAAATTGCAATTTTCCACATAACCATGTGAAGAAAACAAAGCACCTCTACCGTTTTGGCAAAGAATTAGGTTGAGCTTAATGGATCAATTTTTGGATTATTAAAGCCAAGTCTCTGTGCTAAGGCGTAATGCGTTCAGCATTGATCTCTCCCCAATCTTTTATTGCCGTTTCTCCAGTGGCTCTCACATTTAAAAGATATGTTCACACGAATAAAGATTTTACGAAGAGACACAGAGATAAATAAGCTCTTAAAGTGCAGCGATCACATTTTTTAGAGGGAGGTACAGTATAGTATAGAACCATTCAAAGAACATTGAGGGGTGCCACAAATAACTAGAACATAAAAGTATTTCTTGGTTTACATAACAAACTCCAAACAAGCCAAATCCTGAATTAGTTTTACTTATGTACTACTAAAGTTTCATCGAAGATGGAAGTCATAGTATGTAGCCAACATATAATAGCTTTTTTTTTCTTAGTTTGGATTAAATCAATGTAAAGCACCTGATCCTTATGACATTCGAAGAACACATCAGCTTCACAAAATGTGTTTTATTATATTTTGTTTCACGGTCAGTCAGATGTTGGACGAATGTTGATCCGATGTCGTTTCTTTGGCTCGTCTTGACAGTTGATTTAGAGGACAGTGTAGAAAAAAGTGCCCTCCTGTGTTTAAAGGGCCAAGAGCATATGGAGTCTATTGACCATATGAGTAGAAATGAGTGCAAAAGCTTAGCGTGTAATGATTGTTGCACACTGGGCCCGTGAGCTGTGTGCTAAACAATCAATATCCCATCAATAGCTTTTTATTAAAATTGTTCGCAAGCAAATCAAAATCCATATTGTTTTCACTGAAGAAAAGAGTGTGAAAAATCCCATTTATATGTTAGTCAGATGAACAGAGAGAAATATTGGTTTCTATGCATGATAGAATTAGGACTCATTGCCTATACGTATTGTTATTAGAATATCTCGCCGAAATTGATTTTCCTAAGCGATGCGTTTGTGATTAACTTATTTTCATTCATTTCAACTGAGCTGAATTAACTATCATATTACCCCTGTATAAAGATGAGATTAATAACACAAGTACTCATTATACTTATGAGATGAATGATATGCCGCACGGGCCGTATTGATTTGGCTGAGGAGAGAGAGAGAGCGCGCGCGGGAGAGTTGCTTATCGCTGCGCTCTTATCGTTTATTTACTGCTGTATATTGGCCAGTACGGGCCTTTTAAAAGAGTTCATTTTAACAGCTTGAAGTATGAGGCGCAGAAACTCTCGATTGTGTGCATCCGTCACCACAAAAGTCGTTTTTCCACTCCTCCTTTCCACTCGGCATTGTTTTGAATTTAAATCAGATCAGTAATCCTCCCTCTGTGATAGACCATTAGACATACAATGGAATTTGAAGAGCATCTTTATTTAGATCAACCATTCTGGAGATTACTGAATAAACTACCCACCTCTTCACTTCCTCAAGCTCACAGATGAACGAGGGAGGAAAAAGAGAAAGCAAAACAGATAGTTGTGGAGGCTGAAAAGGATATTCACTGAAAGTTCCCTTTGCTGGGGTTTGTTTCCTATCTTTGCAGAGGAGTGGGAAATCAAAACCTGGAATGCTGGGAGAACTCCGTGGAAACTGATTGAGGGGTGATGTATAAATTGGAGGACGTATACTTCCTGTTCCTGCTGAAGTGACCCGCTGGTCTGAGGAGGAGCGAAGGGGGCAAAAAGAGAAGGTGTGTATGAAATGAGCCAATGATAATTTGTGTTAAGGATTAAATAAGCTTTACATAAATTTATAAGATAGTCTGGCCTAGTTAATAACTCAGGGATTTGGTACTGCAGGCTTCTGGGTCAAATACTGTTTCAAGTTTAATGTTTTTGGTGGTGCTTGACTCCTTAGTCAGATTTTTTCCAAATCCCATGGACAGTCATTTATTACTCAAAAGCACTTTTGTGTTATTTGTAGGGAAACAACAAGGTCATAACTTTAACATAGTCATATCTGAGTTAAACCTTTTTCTCTATTGGAATTGTATTTCGAGCTTCCTGTGATGAATATTATTATGTCTTGAAACATCTGGCTGTTTTTATCCATGAGGAATTGTTATTTTCTGAAAAGAAACTGCAGTGGCACATGCCAGCCAAAAGAGGGCAACATGATTTCAGAATTCCTCTATTTAATAGGCCAGTATAGTGGCTAGAGGGTTAAATGTGTATGTAACAATAATTTACATTTGCATTCGGAATGGCTCCTCCACTTTGTCAGTTCAAAGCAGTTCAACACTTTTGGCAACAAAGGAGGGTGTTGTCACGTCTATGAGATGTTCCAGCCGAAATGAAGTTTCCTACCCATCAGCGTGTCATCATGAAAGGACCTCACAGTCGTGATGTCTGAATGAAAACAAAAGAGAAATTACATTTAACCTATCATTGCTGAAACAACCTGCTGTCAGGAGATAGCCAGAGATCATAAGCTTCATTATATTTAGCCTATTCCACTGTTTTAGAGTGATGGGATGGGATTTTTTCAGCTAAACAAAAATGTAGATTTAGTACTTCTCAGAAACACTGGCGAGATTACATTTCTTATTCCACATTACCACTCATGAGCTTTTCAATATTACGGCACATATGCTCTGCATCAATCAAATGAAAATCTGCAAAAGCAGAATTATGCTTTCATTGCTTTGTTCAAAAATGGCTTTATTTGGATACAATTTAAGTTATCGGCAGATTGTAAAATCTAAATGTGTGAGATATGTTTTCTGTGATTTTCTGCATATGAATTCATCCAAATTTACATATGCATGTAAGTGCATTGAGTGTGTATTAAATATATCTAGGGTGCTGAATGTGTGCGTGTATACAAATTAGTTTTATATGTCTTTTCATGGCAACATACATTTCTCACAGAAACACAACTTTCATTGATAAAACTGCTTTGTCACAGGCTGCTATCATTGTTAGATGTCAGAGGCCACAGTAGAAGGGTCAGTTGTACTTCATTCTCTGACCAGCAGAGGGAGGCCCTCCAATTTAGGCTGCCAAGAGGGAGTTTTTTGGGTACATGATTCAGTTCGACACACAAGTACATATTTAGGGATTTCTTTACTTCTTTACTTAAAACATAGTGTTTTTATAAATAAGTATACTACTGGTTATAAATGTTATTCAGACATAATGTTTATATACAGTAGAACAATTCACAAGTAATAATGTGGCTAATTATAATGTTAAATTTGTTTTAAGTTTTTTTTTCAGTTTTTTTATTTTTTATTAATAGTATATATAACAGTAAATATTTTTATTTATTAGTAAAAAATTTTATAATTTTACAATTTTGTTACTAGTACATTTTACTGAATAGCATTTTAGATGTGTGTGTGTGTGTGCATGGTTTTATTTTTATTTTTTCTGTTTAGCGCAATAGTTTTATTTTCCGTTCATGCTTTAAATCTCTTATCACTCCTGTCAGTGTTATTTCCATAACAGTAATGCACTTGTAGAACAATTCAATTAGGCTGGACATGCTGTACAATTAGGTTTTCCTGTTATGGAATTTAACGGTAAATTACTTGCATATTTCCCAGTCATTTGCAAGTATGCAGGGCCCATTTCATCTGTCTGAACTGGAGAGAAATCATATACAGCTATCCATTTTTTTTCTCTGCGTTCGCTTTTTCACTGATATCAGTGGCTTGACATTAAGAAAATAAAGGTCAAACAGAAATCTTAAAGATGGAGGTGACTCATTTAAGCTTTATGTAAACGTTACAGTGCTGGTGCAGATCTCAAGATCATTCTGGTTATAAAATTACAGTTTCATCAGTACCATCCTTTGCAGTTGTGCGGTCGTGCTTGCGAGATGCTGATCTCCTGCTGAATGTCACATTAGACAGGTGTGTACAAACACACTGTCTGCTAGTAAAGTGAAGCAAACACTTATTGGTTTGTGCATTCCTGCAATATCTAATTATAAACTTCTGTTTCCTCTTTCCCTGTAACTGGGTTAAAGAGATTTGCTGATGTCTGCATTTTGTACTTTAAAAGCAACAACAAAGAGACGCTTGTTTGTTGTCTTTGCATTAAGATAATTGATGCATGCTTTTGACTAATATGCAAACCGTTGTTTTGTCGCAAAAAAATCTGGAATATTCATCTAGTCTGTAAACACTTGTATATTTTTTATTATGCCTGTACAACTTTAATTGTGTTTACTTGAAAGTAGATTATCTATCTTTATTTATAGTAGGCTATGCTCAGAAAAGGCTGTACGCATCTATTAGCACATTTACATGAAACAATCCATAAGCTTTGTTTTGTAAATATAGTCGTCCTCGTTCCTAATTGCCGGTTGATATTTTAGTTTTCGGTGCCAAATTGATCCATTTCTCGGCACAAGCCTTTTTGCTGTGGCACAGATGTGCGTCATCTTCTCAGTCTGCCCGCGTGGACCGAGCGCGTCTTTACTCAGAGCCGTAACTGACATGACACCTTCTTCTCAGTGCAGATCCAGGGATGTGTCTAATCGGCGCTGGCAGAACACTCTCTGCTTAATTTTAGCTATAATGGCTGTGAGGGGTGAAATGATACTTTTAAGAGGATAGAGAGAGAGAGAAAAGAAGTGAGAAGGAGAGAGAGAGAGCCAGTAAGAAAAAAGCGAGAGAACTCGAAGGTGATTAGTTGTTCTGGAGAATCTTGGCTGTGGAGGCAGGAACACTAATCCTTGCTTTGGTTGGAGCCATTTTGCGCAATAGGTCCCCGATTCCACCCCCTCTCAATTTTAAGACCCGTGTCAAGCTCAAGCTCCTCTCCTGCGCCTCACTGCTCTCATTTCCTATGCCTTCTGGCGAAGCCTGCTATTTATAAGAAATCATTTTTCTTCTTGCTTTTATTTAATTCTTTCCTACTTGTTTGATTTTCTGCCCTGCTTAGGAAGGTGGCCAGATCCAGAGGGTTCCACTGCTCGCATTCTTGCACCCAGAATCCTTTGCTCTGTTGTGGTCCATGTGCCTCTCTGGCTACCTGAGCTCAAATAACACATCTACAAACACACGTACACATGCATATGCTCTATGCGAATAGGAATCTATATATCTTACTGTCTGCATTGCCTTGTAATATTGAGTTTTATTGATAGTTACTGTGTATCCTCATCAAAGCTAAGCTTTAGGCTGTTTTGTGTGGTTTGCATTTGTCTTGAATGCCTACCTATTTTAGGTCTTTTTAAGTTTTTTTTACAGAATAAAAAGATTCTGTATTGCCAGATTCAAGGATGATTTTACATAAATATTCAATATTTATAAGTGATTTTATTTTTTTGTTCCAAACATGCATAATATTTTTCATGAACTTTTGTGCTGCCTTTATGTTTTTGTCTTTTGGAAACTTAAAGGACTAGTCAATTTCCTAAAAAAAAAATTGCGCACCACCATGTCATCCAAACTGTTGATGTCTTTCTTTGTTCAGTCGAGGAAAAAATATGTTTTTTGAGGAAAACATTCCAGAATTTTTCTCATTTTAATGGACTTTAATGGACCCCAACACGTAACAGTTTTAATGCAGTTTAAAATTGCAGTTTAAAATTGCAGTTTCAACGCAGCTTCAAAGGACTCTAACGATCCCAAACGAGGCATTAGGGTCTTATCTAGTGAAACAATTGTCATTTTGGCAAGAAAAATTAAAAAATATGCACTTTTAAACCACAACTTCTCGTCTTCCTCCGGTCCTGTGACGCACCAGCTCGACCTCACGTAATTGCGTAATGACTTCGAAAGGTCACGTGTTACATATATGAAACGCACATTTGCGGACCATTTTAAACAATAAACTGACACAAAGACATTAATTAGTATCATTCGTCATACAACAACGTCGGAACGGTCCTCTTTCTCCACACTTGTAAACACTAGGGTGTAGTTTCGCATACGTCATCCGTGACCTCTTGACGTAATGACATATTATGTGAAGTCGCGCTGGCTCGTCACAGGACCGGAGGAAGACGAGAAATTGTAGTTTAAAAGTGCATATATACATTTTTTTTTTTTGCCAAAAATGACAATCGTTTCGCTAGATAAGACCCTTATGCCTTGTTTGAGATTGTTTAGAGTCCTTTGAAACTGCAATTTTAAACTGCATTAAAACTGATAAGTATTGGGGTCCATTAAAGTCCATTAAAATGAGAAAAATCCTGGAACGTTTTCCTCAAAAAACATATATTCTTCTCGACTGAACAAAGAAAGACATCAACATTTTGGATGACATGAAGGTGAGTAAATTATCTGGATTTTTTTTTAAGAAAATGAAATAATCCCTTAGCAACTGTCAGTGTATGGCAAAACATTTCACATTTTATTCTATTGAAAAAAATAACAGCCTGTCTGAACACATGTGAGGCTGAGCAAATAATGACAATTTAATTTTGGGGGATTTTTTTTTTTATTTCCCCCTGAATCATTTGAGTGGCGTGCACTAGTTCCTCATATATTGTTGAATTATGTCCACAAAAGAATACTTTGTAAAAATGTTTTCAGATGTTAATAAATCTGCCTGGAAAGTTTTTGTCACACATCAAGTGATCAGCTTTAGATTTTGAACTCTGCAGAAAGATGAATCTCTCATCGCTGGTCTTATTCAGCTCACTGCAGTGATCAAACTCCCTTATGGAGGATCACTTACAGGTTGGCGAAATCGGTTACGCAAAAGGAAGATATTGAAACCTATTAAACACAGCTAAATGTTGAATTAGCTACAATATTTTTTGTGGCTTTACTTTTTTCTTCCTTACATGAACAGTCAGTAAAATTAATTTACCTGACCTTCGAGTTTGCAGAGCAGCAGGGTCCAAGTTCCACATTTTCTTTTTTGTGGCATTTCATTTTAATATGAAATACATAAAACAGGATAATGAGGGCTCAGGGTACTTATTGATTTTTATTTCAAGGCTAGAAATAATAATAATTAAAATAGAAAAATTACCACCGGTCCTTGGGATTTTTGTGTTTGGTGTTAAAGTGGTGTTTAAAGGGCTACAGAATTTAATTTCATTCATCAAAATAACTAGAATCATAACTTTAAAAATGTAACTTTTAAAGTTGAGGGGTTGATAAAGTAATTATTATTTCTCCTAATTATATAACAAATAGATTTTAGCCTCTCTACAGAGTTAAATTTGTAATATGCAATTTTATTTATTTAATTTTTATTTGTTTTTAGGGATTAGTAAAGTAGAAAAATAAGAATCGACTACATAAATGTTGCCATACACCATCTATGAAACATTAACTGAGCCATTGAGAGAAAAAAGGAAAGCTTGTCTCTATTGGACCATTAATAATATAATGAATGTAGTAATGCTTTTGACACCTCTGAGAGTCAGAACATGAAGTCTCTATTTCAGTATGTTGTCTGGAAACCCCACTTTGCAATCCTTGCCAGCCACATCCAGTTTAATCCATCGTAAGACGTTGTGTAGTAGCGTCTGAAAAGAATTAATGAACAAAAAACTTTTTGTGTCACTTGATACCGGAAAAACTTTGTCTGAAGCCCTTAATTCGCACAGGAGATGACCGGGAAGAACAGTGTCCACTGAAGGATATTGATATGGATTTTAATAAATGTACAGGCGATGACACCTAAAATGCTGCTTCAACAATGCAGGTTGACAGTGTATTTGTACTAATAACCCCTAAGAGTGGAGATGAAATAGCGGCTGCTTCACTGTAGCCGTGATTAATGTGGCTGAAGTAATTAAATTCCATTAGGCCCTGGGATCACCTGCCAGTGGAAAGCGGGTGGCAGGCCACGGCGAGACAGCCGTCCAGGACCAAGAGACTAATGCTTTATAAAGCAGCGCTCCCAATCCCAGCCAAGGATACGCTAACGTAGGACATCTGCTCTCTGTTGATGGCTGAAGGTATTGATGCATTGGATCATTAAGGGGGAGGGGGGGCAGCGGGGCGGTTAGAGGATGGTGCCATCAGAAAGCTGAGTTTTTTGGTGTTGACAGGAGAGATGCACCAGAAGAAATGCATCCGCCGTGCCTTTGTTGGCAGTGTGCTGTAATCTCTGGGTGTCGCGGGCAGGAGAAGCCTGGCTGCAGGGCTCTGTGGGAGTAGCTTTGCTATGGGTGCAGTGTTAGGCTGTTGTTTTTCTTCTGCTGTTTCTGTTCTCCAGTAGATGGGCATAGCACCGCCCCTTCACCCCCTGCTGTTTTGCAGCAGATTCCTGAAGACTGGCATCATAGTGGGCGGGGCGAGAGAGGCCTGTGCCCTTTGCAAATGGCTACAGTAATGATCCACTTGGGAAGCAACGGGTCGCCATAGATGCGGATGTGTCCAGGTGCCACAACATAAGCATTTCATTAAATATTAAAGCGATTGCTTTCAGTTACAGAAGCGGGGGAAAATTGGCCACGTTCCAAAAGTGACTAAATGTATGTGAGATGAGAGAACATCTCACTCCACGTCTCTCCCTCTTCCCGTTTTCTCTCTTGCCTCTTTTCTCTATTTTTCTGTCTCTTCTCTCTAATCACTTTCTGGTTTTACTTGACCTTTCTTCTGCTAATTAGTTGCCTTCTTGAAATGCATTATGGGTAATCTATCTTGGGCGATCCAGCTTCCCCCTTCTCGCTCCGGTAATCACTCTAAATGTATGAATGATTTATTCAGTGGAGCCATTTCTCACAATCTTAAAATACACAAACCATAAAATACAACCCAATTATTACCTCAGGCCTGCAGACTGGACCTTAACCCGCTCCTGTGTTGTGTAATTGTGGTGACATTGAAGAAGAGCGTTATCTAAAATGTGCACAAGCACAAGTGCGCAGGAACTTGCAGCTGTCTCAGGAATGCAATTGCACAGATGAGCGCAGTAATGTAAGGTGTTGAGATGGGCAAACGCATGCCCATGCTGTGTTAAATGCTACGTGTGCGACTAGGCTGAGGAAAGGGCTGAAAGCTTAGCATGTCCTTGTTACACATGTGAAAAAAATTCACATTTATTCAGTATCCACTGTAATTTCTGTTTCTGTATGGGTAAAATTATATCAAGTTTTTAGAGTCTATTCATTTTGTGCAACCTTTGAGTTTGACACTATCCTGCGAGTAAATTCATGCAGCTGAAATCCAAACAGTTTTGATGCCATGTGTTGTTTAACACTCAGAAAAAGTGCTTGTGTATTTGTGTGTTGTCTTTGATATGTGCATACAGTAGAAATGGATACAGCAGATGTGTGAAGCCAGAGCCCCCGGCTGCTGCCAGCTCCTGGGATACTGTGTTGACAAGTGCCTTCAGGTGCACAACTCTTCCCATTACACGCATAACAGTCCCTTACACAGAACCAGAGCCAGGAAACACTGTATAAGCATGTGTGTGTGTGAGTCTAAACACATTGGGAAATGGTGGTGAATCGGGGAGATGAGTTAGAAGTTAATGCACATAAGAAAATCAAGTACTTACAGATAATATTTTTCTAAAGCATGTCAGTGCTCTTGTTTGTGCTACTTGTCTTGTTAAAGTCACAAACATGATCATTATTTTTAGCAATTACAATTACAGCGGTCAAATTACGAGGGATTGCATTTTTTGGGAATTCTGCATGGTTAGGCTATGCATACAGAAATGACTGTATATCACCATTGGGTTACATGTGTACCAACTTTTACCGTTTAGTCTTTTTCTTTTAGGTTTTACATTAATGCAGTAAATTTTTTCCTTTAATTATTGAAAAAACTTTTACTTGTATTTTGGGCACTACATGTATAATAGGCAAACATAGCTCATTTAATTAATACTTTTCACAATTAGAATACATTTTTACAATGCATATTTTTTCTATTTGACTTTGTCTTGCAAATGTGAAGAAATCTGTAACATATAACTTTAAACGGAAAAATAGACATATATATATTTTTTTAGGGTTAGAGGGAAGATCACTGTAAAAAAATGTCTGTAGAAATTACAGTATAACTAACTTACTGTATTTTTACATTCATGTTATTTACTGGCAACAATTTGTTCAAAGTTATATGAACATGAAACATTTTTAGTCTTTATCTTCTACAGTAAGTTACTGGCAACCAGCTGCATAATTAATCTCAATAAAAAAAGTTTTAAGCTGAATCAAGAAAAAATATATGATGGGTCCCTTGTAAAACACAATTTTATCACTAAAGCATGCATGCTCATATTATAAATGACTGGTCAGTCAGTGCTGTGTTACTGTATGCTGTTTTGTTTTACTATTTATTTTTGCAGTACTTGAAATTGTTTCTAAATAAAAGACACATATCATTGTTTCCCTGAGAATTATATACATATGTCTCCATATAAATATGCATCAATTAAATCTGATGTAAAGAGAAAGGACAATTTATTGCTCTGAGGATTTATTCAATTTAACTCTGTAATTGCTTGCAATTCACTTGCTCATTATAGTACAATTTAGTGCATTTAACAGCAGCTGTTATAGAGTTAATGACAAGAGCTATAGGGAGGATCTACATTATCCCAAATGACTCCGTTCAAGGTGTAATTCCACACTCAAACACACTGCATTTAGGAACACCACATGAAGGAGGTTTAAAGAGACTGTACATAAATATATAATAATATAATAATTATATTATGTATATTATAACACGCACACATATTATTTATTTACACATTATTATTATTTTACATTACTTTATAAATTATTTTTAAATATAATTATTTTTTATTAAACCCACTATCTGCTGATTTAAAAAAAAAAAACGTTAATCTGGATCCAAAGGAAGTTTAATAGACAGTTGGAAATGACCGTAGTAAAGAGGGTCAGATGCATGTACATTATGTTTACATGAAAAGTCACACCAGAAAACAATTTTCATTAATCATAATGTGGTTTACATTGATATTATTGTAAAGTTTTTATTCTGTTTAACATAACACAGTCTGTTATTTTTTTTTTATTTTAATCTGGCAAGCAGTTCAAGAGATACTTCATACGTCATAATTTTATTTATATCTTTTGATAACGGGATAAAATATGTGATTCACCAGTTGTATTATAGAAATGTATTATAGTATGTTCTCATTTGTGTATGTCTGTGTGAACGTGTGTGTCAGTCACAATTCTAGAGGTGTTCTGGGTGTGTGAACTGACTGTGAAGATGCCTTTGAGCAGTGGCTGTGTTTTTTGCCTGATTGTTTACCACTCCCCTCTTTTCTCTCTCTCTCTCTCTCTCTCTCTCTCTCTCTCTCTCTCTCTCTCTCTCTCTCTCTCTCTCTCTCTCTCTCTCTCTCTCTCTCTCTCGGCTGTAAGTCTAAAATTTTAATTATGCTGCCTGACAGGCTCGGTACGTGATGCACGGCCCTGCATCCATCACGGCGCGAGGGCCGGTGGCGGCCCATGCCTTGCCTCGTTCCCGAACGTCGGAGCAAGGGCTGAGCAGCAGGTGCCATATTACTGTGTACAGAAAAGCAATTAGGAAGCATATTGGATGAATGAGGAGTGCATTAATATTAGCGAGTACATTTGTCAGTGGGCTTGATGCGAGTCTTTTTCTTTTCTTTATGCAACATTAAGATTGTGGCGCTCATAAATTCTCTGCTTAAATTGCCATCTGTTTCCCTGTCAGGGTACTCCGAGAATCTGAGAGGAGGGGGATAAGAAAGTTTTCTCGGTTTCTCTACCCCCCCTCTCTCTCTCTTTCTCGCTCATTCTCTCATCTTCCTGTGTCAGGAGAATGTGGTTTTGGACACGTTAACTCTTGTGTGTCTTACACATCTCTCACTGTATGTATATGGCCACAAAATCAAATGTTTAAATTTTCTTATAAATGAGGTTGGGGATGTGAAAAGCTTTATATTTTCATAATCAACTACTTGGTGGATTGCCCAAACTAGCCGACAGAGCTATGTATATTCATAGGATGGACACATTTCTCAGAGGGGAGTTTAGATGAGACAAATTATTTGCGTTCAAAAACAGCTAGATGGAAAACGGTATGCAGGGGTCTTGAGATGTCTTATTAAAGGTTAGGCATTTTGACACGCTGTCTTTAAAACTATGTAAACTTCAAACAAATGTTGATTCGTCAAGCATATGATCTCACATCTTTTTGGTTGAACAGAACGTAAAGGTCTCTTCAGGTAATGTTCATTTACTCACGAATGGCTAAAACCACTTTGTTCTTTTTCTCTCATTGTCTTTCACTGGCAGAGGAATAGCTGCTCATCACTCGCTCTCTTTGGCATGATGGCCACATTCTCAGGGCTATCATCTCAATAACACGGACGGCTTAATGATGGCACGTCCAAGTGCTGTCACAGAGAGATTACTGTCAGTGCGTCCCATGCCCGCAGGGGATGTGGGGGTGTGCTCGGCTCGATTTGGAGGGGGTGGGGGGGTTGCATAGAACCACATGATAATTAGCCAGCCTGCAGTGTGCATAAAACAGTCTGGAGTGTCAGCGCGGCCCCTCCATTCAATCGTGTGTTACAACGAATAGCAGCTATAACAGTTTGACCAGCATCGATGAGTTCTCAAGCAATATGCTTTGTTTCCCCAACCGAATTGATTCGAGTGTGTGTGGATTACAGGAAAATGTACGTATATCAGCACTGTCATCTGGCTTTAAACAACATATCATGTGTCATTAAACATCCACAACTCCTACCAGCGCTATCACCGCAGACAGTTAATATACACTTCGACGGCATACGCTGAGCGCACAGCTTGGATGAGAACGTCTGGACTGTGTTTGCTTGTTTTAATGCGTGTCAGTGGCCGCCAAATCTGTCCATCCAGTGCGGTTGTGCTCACGCTGGCTGCCTGTTATTAAAACATTTTCCCTTCTGAGAATTATATTCAAATAATTCGGTTGCCAGAGTTGTCAGCCAGTTAATATTTAACTGACTCGTCAGTAGCTCGCGCCCATAATCTGTATTACAGGCATTGGCATTGAGATTAAAGATCAAGAGATTTTATGAAACTTAGAAAAGAATACCAAAAGAGAGAGGGAATTTGGCCATTAAATGGCAAATTCCCCTGCAAATCCTTGTGTTTAATGTGGGTTGCCTTACAAAGACCTCCCCGCATGATGTTTATGGTTGGAAAGCTGCAGTGGCTCTAGAAAGAAAGAAGGCAAACTTGGAAAAAATGTGCTACCTTGTGTTCTCATTTAGTGTGTGCTTGCCCCCTTCTATATACTTTTAATTTTTTGTTTTACGGGATTGTGGATCATCGAAACACAGACTGACATATTATACTGTAGGTGTTTGCTACTGTATGCACTTCTGGATCATTGAGCTATTGACATTATGATAGGCAGAGATGGAAAAAAAATAGGAATGGAAAAACAAACTGGAAAGAGGACGGAATGTTTGCCTGCACTATTCTCTCTGTATATAGCACAGGTCACTAAATAGCAGATCATAGTCTGGATCCAGACCACAAATAATTTATTGTAAATGAATTGTAACATTTATTCTCCACAAGAAAGAGTTAGGCCGACTTTACACAGCAAAAGTTACACAGCAGACAACGTGTGTGTTTACTCAGACTTTTTAATGGCACGGTGAATCACGAATGAGGAAAAATGTGCACTGATTGTCATGACAACTTTAAAGTGCACATTTTTCATAGCTAAAAACAAGATTATTTTGTGTATTTGGTATAATATAATGTGTTTATGTGGTTTATGTTTAAAAATACATTTTCCACATACCGTCGATTTTTGTAGCTCCAGATATCCAGCATTTCTTAAAACGCTTTGATTTTGTACAAAGCTCATCGATCTGAAAAGCACTGTGTCCCTGATTGGCCAGCTAATCTGTACGTTGTAATTGGCCAGAATACCGGAAACGTGACGCTCCTTAACATGTTTGAAAGATTTGCTCACAATGCAATGCTGACAGGAGTTAACGTACAGGCTGTGAGTCAAAGCGGGACGAATTATGATAATGAATGTCATGTCCACATCAACAGGCCCAGGAAGTAAACGGTTGCTTACAAACAGGTGATTGTTGTAGTCCAAGAAAAGAGAGTTACGTTAGAAATGATACCTTGGGGTTTGTACCTTTTTACATATCGTTAAAGGCATAGTTCGGCCAAAAATGATATTAAACCCATGATTTACTCACCCCCAAGCTGTCCGAGATGCATATGTCCATCGTTTTTCAGACAAACACATTTTCGGATATTTTAGAAAATGTTTTAGATCTTTCAGTTAATTTAATGTGAAGTTACGGGGTCCACGACCTTCAAGTCCAAAAAAGTGCTTCCATCCTTCACAAAATAAATCCAAATGGCTCCAGGATGATAAACAAAGGTCTTCTGAGGGTAATCCGCGCGGTGTTGTTGTAGAAATATCCATATTTAAAACTTTATAAACTAAAATAACAACCTTCCAGTAGCGCCGCCATCTTAGTCGCGTCCGCATTCAGGATGAGAGCTTACGCAGCCTACGGAGGCTACTCTGCTGCTGCTCTGTGCCCCCGCCCTCCGAATTTTTCATACGTCACTAAGAAAAGTGCGTACACTACGCTAATACTCTCTCCTGAATACAGAGGAGTCTAAGATGGCGGCGCTACCAGAAGGTAGTTATTTACGTTAATAAAGTTTTAAATATGGATATTTCTACAACAACAGCGCGCGGATTACCCTCAGAAGACCTTTGTTTATCATCCTGGAGCTGTTTGGATTTATTTTGTGAAGGATGGATGCACTTTTTTGGACTTGAAGGTCGTGGACCCCGTAACTTCACATTTAATTAACTGAAAGATCTAAAACATTTTCTAAAATATCCGAAAATGTGTTTGTCTGAAAAACGATGGACATATGCAACTCGGATAGCTTGAGGGTGAGTAAATCATGGGTTTAATATCATTTTTGGCCGAACTATCCCTTTAACATGAACTAACACACACCTACACTCCAAGGGAATGTAAAATCATGAATTGCACCATAGTTGCTCTTTAATGTTACAGGTTTGATGCATCATTGCTGTTACACAGACACTTAAAATATCTGCTAATTTTACCTCTGTTTCCCAAAAAATCTGTAATCATCATCCCTTGTGTTTAGATCTGCATCTAATGCTCTAAAATCAAGACATGTTGTAAACATCTTATACTTTTAATGGTAGCTAAGATCCTACTTTGTCTGAAATTGCACCTACAGTGAATAATCTCTATAATCAGTATCATTTATAAAAGGTTTATGAGTGCTCTTGCAGTTAATATTAATTAAATTGACATTGGGTGTTTACAGTAGTTTCATTGCCATGCAAAATACTCTATCCTGAAACAGTTTTTTTGATTGTTTGGATTTCTGATATCCACTGTCCATATCTACTGTCTGTTTGAGGAGATAGTTGTGTGTGTGTGTGTATGTGTGTGTGTGTACCTGGTAATTATCACGTTGTGGGGACCAATTGTCCCCACAATGATAGGAATACCAGTGTTTTTGTGACCTTGTGGGGACATTTTGATGTCCCCATGAGGAAACAAGCTTATAAATCAAACAAAATTATGTTTCTTGAAAATGAAAAGTAGGAGAAGGGTTTCTGTGATGGTTGGGGTTAGGGAATGGGGTAGGTAAGGGGAATTAAATATACAGTTTGTATGGTATAAAATGTCCCCACAAAACATGGAAACCAGAATGTATGTGTGTGTGTGTATGGGTCCACAATTGCATATACCCGAGGGTTTTCCGTCTTTGACGTAAATCACATTGGTGAAAAGACCAAGTTTATCTCTCCTTAAGCGTAGCTGAATCTCTCAACAGGTCTGTGCATGATCCAGTGCTATTACGCTGTCTAATACCTTCTCATTGTTATTCATTGGCTATAACATGGCTCGTTTTTTTTTCTCGCCTCTTGCCTTCCCTCACAGCTCCATTTATGAATTGCTCTGTAACCTCTTTTAAGAGTGCCGTCTAATTGATCTAATTCAGTGCTAACGGATGTTCTCTGTTATTACAGATGATCTTAGAGGCAAAGTTGGTAAAAGCATTAATAATCTGCACTCATTGCGCGGTGCCGTGGCACGCCTGAACGCGCCGGGGGGTAATCACGCAGTCCATAGGGGGCGCATGAAGCCATTATTAATATTAAGGCAGATTGTTCGGCCCACAGTCGCTCACCTAGTCTAAATAGAAGGCGGAAGGTGGGATGCACGGAATACTGAAACTCTGAAAGTAGTATGAGACATTAACCCACAAACTGATACCGCTGGTGTGTCTTCAGACTCTTTCTCTCTTTTCATGACTGCTTCTTCCTTTGTGTTTTGTACCTCACAAGCTAACACTCTAGTCAAAGAGCCTCTCTTTAACATCATGATGATGCTCCCGGTCTCTGTTGCATCATGAAACCTGGATCTCCAAATATCTCAGGAGAACATTTTGCTAGCCTGGTGAAGGTTGTTTGATATTTCCCATCCTTTCCTGACTTCCTTCTTTCTCTCTCCTTCGCCTCCTAATTCGCAGTATGATGACAATAACATGCACGACAGCTTTAGCGAGACCTTTCGAAATGCTGCCAGCCGCCCACTCCCCTGCCAAGGTCACCACTAAAAGGCGTCTCACTCTTCTGCTAGTGGCTTCTTCTTCACGCAGACTCGTCGGCTAGCCCTGAAAGATGTAATTTTCTTCAAATGCACCTTTCGGACTAGTTTGTCTATTTCCGCGGTGCCCTTTTCCAATATGAGACAGAGACTCTACATCGCAGCGACTTGCACAAATCACCCGGCGGGGCGGGGATCTGAGAGGGACAATTTGCCAGCAGTATGCATGAGTAAGCAGGGAATTTCTCCATCCATTTAGAGTGACCAGACTGCTCCCTGACAAGCAGATGAGAGAAAAGCAGTGCATATAGAAATCTTGTGGCTAACGTGGTCCTATGAGGGAACCATCTTCAGATGGCTTTTGTCATGTCTGATCTTTCTCTTTGGTCGAATGTGGTTTTTCTGTTGTCTGTACTGGTGCTTTGTAAGCTGATTCAAAATCTGGGATTTTTATATGTAAGTGTATTTTCTTTCATTATTGCTGTTGCATTGAGGTACTACAACAGAACATACACACTGTCAGAAAAATTGGTCACAAAAATAGTCCACTGGGACAGTAGGGGAGAGCGGGGGCGAAAGTAAAATTTTTCAGGAAAACGTGATTTTAAAAGATAATGTTTTAGTCAGAGATATATTTTTGCTGTGGTCAGTAACTCACAAGTGTGCTCTATCAATACCAGTTGAAATTTTGATTAAATATAAAACGACTTCAGCATAATTTTACTTTAAACATAAGTACTGAATTGTTACTTTTGACCCTGCAGCAGGGACGAAAGTAACACAAAAGTGGGTCAAAGTAACACAACAAAAAAAATAGATTTGTATGAAATATACATGACTATGACCTCTTTAATATGTAACTGCAAACATATTTTGTAATTCATCTTTGTAAAAAATAATGAAAGTACATTTTTATTTTAAATTTCAGTTTTATCAAATGTTTCAAAAGCAACCAACAGTACAAACTTAAATTGGTGAGAATAAAAAAATCAACAGTCTGAACACTATAAAAATGAAAATGAAAAAAATAAATAAAAGAAAACAGTGAGTAAATAACGCAATATTTGTCAGCTCTGTCAAGGGTTTGTGTGATAAAGATGCTGTCATAGCTTGGGATGCAAAGGTATGAGGGCTCAAAGAAAATCGCTTTGTTACTTTCGTCCCACGTTACTTTTGCCCCCGCTCTCCCCTACTCTTTAAAAAAGTACACCTTTGCACATAAAGAGTAAAAATTAGTACCCCAGACATACATACTGGTACAAAAGAATGCATATTAGTACCTTAAAGGTACATATTGGTACCAAATGTATACATACATGGATTTTTGACAGTGTACAATAGACACAAAAAACTATATTTAAGGTTTAATGTATGGGCAGCAGGTTATTATAAACCCAGGACAGTGTGATCAGGACCTAACGCAAAGCGGAAGGTCTTGTATCGTACTGAAGGGGCTTATTTTGTGATAACAACCGGCTGCCGGTACGTTATCCCGCTTATTAAATGGCTATTTACCTCATAAGTAAGGTAAAAAAAAAAACAGATATTGATTTCATTTGAATATTTAATTTTAACGTATTTAACGTATATTGAACGTTTACAATCAATTGTGAATATAATATCATATATTTTTAAATTTTTATATGTTTTAATATGTTTTTAATTTACATATTTATATTTAATTTCTGTGTATTATTTAACTGTACCTGTCAAAATTATTTGCAGCATCCAGGTTACCATGCGTTATTACTTTTGAGCGGTTGTTATGTAAGGAATAATTGACGACGGGCCATTGAATTATAAGAAAATAATGCACACCCAAGGTGGGGATGCCGTTACACCACAGTTTTGCATAGTTTTTCTTATAATTCAAAGGACCGGAGTCAATTATTCCTCTTAAACCACGGTTGCCACAAACATCGCTCTGGTGCCTATTGTTAAAACTTTTGACAAGTTAGGTGTGCAGTTTACAGAAAAATAATCAACACCCATGGAACATCATCAGAATGAACCAATCAGAATAAAGCATTCAACAGGCCCATGGTATAACTGGGAATAATATTGTCATGACTGACCAATCCGAATCAAGCATTTCAGCGAGCTGTGTAATAAGTATCAATTACAAGGAATTTCATTAAATCATAATAACATAATTCGTAAAAATAAAGATATATCTATATCAAATCATAGATTCGATGGTGTTGATGATGGAATGTGGCTTTGTAATAACAGATGAAAGCCATAATGATGAATGCCATTTTGTCGGGTTTCTTTAGTTTTTTTATTTTGATAGAAGCCAGTCGCTATTTCAGAATGAGAAGGTCTGTTATTGTGGAGTGGTTTTCCAATTAGGAGGGCAGTTTGCCTTGTGATTTTACCCGGCCAGCTCTGAGTAGAACAGCAGACAGTAGACAGATTTGGCAGGTTACACATCTCTACAGCACATGAAATCTTGAGTGGTCCCACATCTTGTTTAAAAGACTGTGTAAATCCTCCCTGTCCTGCTTTAAAAATCACACTGACTTTAGAGGTCAACTTTTCCCAGTGAAGTGTCCTTCAATGAGACGTTTAATGATACGCCCATCACATTTAGCATTACTGCTGTCATACAGAACAATAAAACACTTGCTAAACAGAAAATAGCACCTTTTATGCCATTTCATTTATATGTGTCTACACTCTCAGACAATAGATACAGAAGCTGTCACTGGGATTGTACCATTTAAGAGGTCCTAATGTGTAACATTTAGGTACAGATGTACCTATATGCATTTGTAAGGTACTAATGTGCACTTAGAGAGTGTACTAGTTTGTAGTCGAGTGTGTACTAATTTGTGTTAATTGAGTTTTGATCAAGTTCTTAATATTTACTTCTATCAGACTCTTCCTGGTATGTTAGATTTCCTTGATAGCTTAGATGTGGAATCCTGTTTTTAGAGTACACACCAAGTCAAGACTTTTGTGCGAAGCCCTCCAGCCAGCGGCGCGGTAGGGATGATGCGCTCTCTCACAGAGCGCTAACCTTGATCAATACCCCACTATGGATCGCTCCAAACCCCGCCGCTCCTACTCGCTCTTTATTTCAATATCACGGCTGTTTGAACACTGTAGCCAGAAGCCCTTGCTGAAATGGGCTCATTCTCTCGTTCTCCCTCCCTCGCTCTTTATGGGTAGTTTTGTAGAGGATAGATCGCCAGAGGCCACAGGCAGAGGACAGCTGTGTCACTTACCTGTGTTCTTCATTCCCACCTAAACTAAGAAGAAGAAGAAAGTTGGCAATGCAGCCTTGCTCCCACATCAAAAGTAACTTATATTTGGAAATGCAGGAGAGATACAATAAAGAAAGATCTTTAATCGCTTCCCATGTGACCTTACCAGCCTTTTGAGCCCTGCTGGGCTGAGAAGAAGTGGTTTGTTTTTTATGTTTGCTCTCATTTTGGGATTCAAAGCAACAGATACTGCAGCTTTTGTTTTTAAAATCAATCTTTAACTGTATTTGGCCCTTTCGGACATATGAGTCACGTTGTGTTTATAGGAGATCACACAGCGGTGCCCAGACAGGTGGAGTTTAAGTTTGAACCAGCTTCTGGGGTTTCAATAGAGATTTTGTACAATTATTTACCTTACACTGTGAAATGATACAGTGGTTAAAGTGTGCACGTGAGTTCAGAGGCTGACCCAGATGTGTTAAAGTGGGTCATGGGAGTGGCCAGGCCTTGTGCTGGAGAGAGGCAGGGAGATGTGTGGGATACTGGGTTGGGGTTTTGTCCTGATTAAAGTAAATTTGGAATGGGAATTGTTTGCCCCATACTTATGCCATTGGTTGAGCCATTATGCAGAATGCCTTGAGCGCCTTTTTTGTGTTGATGTATTTCTACAAAAACAGAAAGATCAAATAGCTTTTGAGGTGTTTTTGTAAGTACCCAGTAGGGTTTAGTTAAATCAAATGCATGAATCATAACTTGCAACAAATTTTATAGTGGTTATATGTAAACCCCCTAGTAAGTTTCTTTTCATACAATATTTGGCACATTTACTCCCTATTGACAATGATGCATGCTGTTTAACGACTGTCCAGTCATACCATTTACTCTGTCAACTCCCAGTAACCTCACACTTCTTGTCAGCCCATCTCCCATCATGCAACACTGTCAGATAGTGAGTGCTATAGGGCAAGCGGCTCCGATGGTGTCATCTCTCCTGCCTTTTCTCATCATCCGCTTTTCTTTCTTCTATCAGCACACTCATCCTTGCTTCCATTTCCTGACGGAATCTGGTTTATCTGACAGTTTCCTGCGAGTGTTGCCTCCTCTCATTATAAAGTGACCCTTGTCCAGCTCAGGCCTGCCAAGAAACCAGCGTTTAGGTGCTATAAGTTTGGGGGAGGTCCTTTGACATGCAAAAAAATAAGGCATTGTCATGCACTTAAATCTATGTGCAAAGGTCTAGTTTCTCTAAAATTTAAAGTAGTTGTGTCTGTTTACTCCACTTTTTTCATAGACACATTAGTAGTAGTAGTAGAAGAACATTATAAGATAAATATATAATATTATAAGGTAAGATGTAGTAGCTTTTTATACAATGGAAGTGAGTTGGGACTGATGCCATTGAGCTGTAAAAATGTCCCAAAAGGACTAGAAAGTAATATTTAAGTGGTCCTCATGACTTGTAATATATATTTTGAGTGGTCCTGTAGAACAACAGTGTGTCTTGACATCTGATCAAATGTCGTCTAACATCAAGACCCAACCTTGACCTGATGTCAAGATCCAACTTTGGCTTGACATGACAATACAACATTAAAATGACTTCAAAATCCAGGGTTGATCCAACGTCAAATTCTACCGTTGATCTGACGTCAAAATCCAATGTTGATCCGACGTCAAATTCCAAAATTGTTCCGATGTGTCAAAACCCGACGTTGATCCGACGTCAAGACCCAACGTTAATCCGACGTCAAGACCCAACGTTGATCAGACGTCAAAATCCAGCGTTGATTCGACGTCAAGACCAAGCGTTGATTCGACATCAAGACCAAGCGTTGATTCGACGTCAAGACCAAGCGTTGATCCGAAGTCAAGACCCAACGTCAAAATCTGACGTCAAATTCCAACATTGATCCGATGTCAAAACCCGACGTTGATCTGACGTCAAGACCAGCCGTTAATCCGAAGTCAAGAACCGGCGTTGATTCGACATCAAGACCCGACGTTGGTCCGACGTCAAGACCCGACATTGATCTGATGTCAAGATGATGTCAAGATGATGTTGATGCAACGTCAAAATCTGACTTCAAAATCCGACATTGATCCAACGTTGATCCGACGTCAAAATCTGACTTCAAAATCCGACTTCAAAATCCGACATTGATCCAACGTCAATATCCAATGTTGATCCGACATCAAGACCCGCCGTTAATCCGACGTCAAGACCCGCCGTTAATCCGACGTCAACACCCGACGTTGATCCGGCGTCAAGACCCGACGTTGATCCGGCGTCAAGACCCGACGTTGGTCCGACGTCAAGACCCGATGTTGGTCCGACGTCAAGAACCGACGTTGATCTGACGTCAAGACCCGACGTTGATCCGACGTCAAAATCTGACTTCAAAATCCGACATTGATCCAACGTCTATATCCAACGTTGATCCGACGTCAAAATCTGACTTCAAAATCCGACTTTGATCCAACGTCAATATCCAATGTTGATCCGACATCAAACCCGGCGTTGATCTGACGTCAAAACCCGGCATTGATCTGACGTAAAAATCTGAGTTGATCCGACATAAAGACCCAATATTGGGCAGACGTCAAACTTTAAACTTTGCTTCCACAGATGACTGACAGACGAACCAAGTGCGCACTGTTCAATTAGTGTTTAGTAATCTCATCTTAACCCCAAAGTACCCCTTCTCTCTCTAAAACTCAAGAAATTAATTTCATTTTACGCAATTTAATGCCATGATTATAAGAAATTAAGACTTGCTGCCATGATTTAAGAGTTTTTAAGACCTGCAAAAACCCAATAGATTGAAAGCTAATATGTAATAAGGAATATCCACCGACTTAAAATAGAATTTTTTTATGTTGTCAGTTTGCAGAATCCACTTGAATATATCCTACATTTGGATTTTGACGTATAGCTTAGTAGTAAACCTTTGCATTAACAGAAAGGTCATAGAATCAAACCCAGGGATCACACATGCCGAGAAAAAATGTATACCACAAAGGGAGATATTTTGAGAAATTTTGTAACCAAACCGTTCGTAGACCCCATTTACTTCCAAAGTATCTTTTTTCTTACTATGGAAGTGAATGGGGTCCACGAACGGTTAGGTTACAAAGATTTCTTAAAATATCTTCCTTGGTGTTCATCAGAACAAAGAAATGTATGCAGGTTGTTACAACACGAGTGTGAGTAAATGATGACAGAATTTTCATTTTTGGGTGAACTATCCCTTTAAAGCGTCAGTTTAAGTAAATTTTAATTGGATATTTAAACAGTTGTACAAGCAAATTTGTTGTGTTTTCTGATCATTCTTTTGTGTTTGTCCCCAGGAGTAATTTCAGTGGCTGTTTATGGGATGAAAGGCTGCGGTGAGCTCATCCTATGGAGAGTTAACCGGTTGGAGGAAAGCCAGTGTGGCTCAAACAGGTAGGAGCTGTGCCAAGACCATCTTGTCCCATTCTGTCCTGCCTGCTGACATCAGTTGCCTGTTAACCTTTAATAGAGCTCCAATCACTTCTAATCCCAAATTTAAAATGCGGTTTTGCATTGCTTGCTTTACCATCAAGATGACCGATGCAGTACACGGTTGGCTGAGTTTAAGGATTGATGTCATATTATGATTGCATTTACAACGCAAACAGAGATGGTGAATTGTACAGACATAATTGTAGGATTTATTTTCTTTTTGCCACTTTTATTGATGAGTACAATAACGGGATTCAAACTTCAGTCTCCAACAGGGCTAGGCAAAGACAACGGCAATTGTATGATTTAGATTTTTCCACCACAGTCTGTTAGTTTTTCTATGTGCATTCAATACAACAGGATTCCATTTACAAGAGAAAGCAACAAATGAATCAATGCGCTCGCATCTTCCTTAAGGCCCAATGTATCTGCCATCACTCCAGAGCTGATATTAATCATGCATACCCAATTCAACCATACCAGTAGATGACAATTACTTTGCCTTCCATTATTTATTACAGAGAAGATGGCCATAAGGGAAAATGTATTGATTTATAATGTGTTTTCAATCTGCATATTTAAAGTTTCAAATACAAGAATAAGGACAAAAATTCAAGTAGCACCTGTATAAACTCATTTAAACAAGTGCATTTTTGAATTCCCAGTTCCCACCGCACGGGAATGCGCTTTCAAACCCCACTTTGAAAATACGGTCATCCGCGTTGTTGCTGGCAAGTAATTACTGTGGTCAGAGAGTAAATTTGGCATTTAAGTAAATGGTTTGTGTCCGGCCTGCTGCCCAGTCGGAGTCTGCCAAGACGTGCCGAAACAGATTGAGGGGGCCAGGTAGCCCATGACATCCCGTTAAAAACCCTCAAACTATCCAAACGGCCCTGCGGACATCAAACCTCGCCAAGCTGTTCCCACGGCCCTCTGATGCCCGCCTGTCAACTCATGCCAGGCCAAATCCAACACAGCTTTTTGGGTGACTGAAAGAGAGGCCTACGTTATATTGGCTTACCATTGGCCCGTTTTGTGAAAGCCGTGTAGGTCAGGCCTCATGTGGGGCCTGCGATGAGGGAAATGGACCTGGTTTGGCTGGTCTCTAAACAGCCCCAGGCCCAATGGGAAGAGAATGGCCAGCGAGGTAGTCTGAACTGTGTTTACTCAGGACTTTGTGGGTTTTGGAATAAAGAAAGAAAGAAAGAGAGTGAGTAAGACTTGGCCCTTGTCTGTGTTGGGTAGTTAAACATCCCCAGGCTGGGATTGTGGTAAAGGGCAGCTGGACTGCGGCAAGCAGGAGTAAAAGAGAAAGAAGGCACTGCGCACATGTGGCTTTTACATTAGTACGCTTTCGCTCTCCAACTTCTCCTCTCTCCTCAGAGGGCCTTCTCTGTTCTGCTGAACTCCCTTGACCTTGTGGTTTGAATCCCTTGCCACCCACACTGGCATGCTGCTCTTCTTTGATATGATTCCAGGCCCAGGGGTAGAAGCGAAATGGCTGGAGTTTGGCTCACTGCTGCCCATTTGCTCACTGGTACCCATGTGACTTAGGTGCAACGCCGTGCTCAGGTGTGTGGAACATGCCTGCCTGTCTCCAAACACGCAGAGAGTCCCGCCAAATCCACCCTCCTCCCACACGCATTAAGCTTTACAAGGTACACTGCAAAAACAATAGTTAATATGTAGCATTAAGCAATAAAGCAGAAAGGAAAACAACCCAGCTAGGCATATTAAGGTAATCCAGAGCTCTCCTTTAACGAAATACAGTATGCTAAACTCGACCAAGATGAAGCAGCTCGTAGAAGTAACTTATTAAATAACAGCCAGCTAATTACTTTGTCTTGCTATTGTCCTGCCGCTATGCGTGTTATTGAGTGTTTTATGTATCTTAGAGTAATGAGGAAGACAAGTCTGGCACCTGCACTGTGTAATTAAACATATAAATTCTCCCCTCGCAGAATTATTTGTGGTCACGGGCTGATTTATATGGCTCAGTAAATTGCAACGTTGAGCTTATTTTCTTTCCCTGAAAGGGCTTAAAAAAGGAACCCCATCCATCAGGCACCTTTGCCAGAATAAGCTTAGCAAAAAGTTGAGTACTGTATATATCTATATAAAAAATAAATGCTATTTATTTTTTTGTTTGTTTCTTGCCCTACTCAAAGCTTTGTTTTAACTGCATTGGATTTTTTTTTTCTTGGGGGAATGCAGGTAAATATGTATTTCTGGAACACAAATAAGTTTTATGTATGGATAATTGGATTGATGGTGCCATCATGTGCATTGAGTATTTGCATAACTTTGGAGGCTGCGTTTGTGTTGATGACTGCTTTTCTTAAAAGGTGATATAGAGGAAAAAAGTATTAAAAAAGCACAACAGAAGTAGTTATCCATCTTGTTTTTCAAAAAAAAAAGAGTTTTGGCATTACTTTTTTTTTTTTTGCAGTGGTTGCAAAGTGTCTTCCCTTATGATCTGTATTTTATAATGTGCCTTCATGAGCATTTATGCTATAGAATGTTTTGAAATATATATGGTAATGTTATCGTGCATAAGACAGCACAGATGGGTGCATAACCATTATGTTGTGAACGAACATGACAGTTTGCTGCACACACAACCAAAGGAGGTCTGGAACACAGAAGAAGCATTGACCATTAATCTCTGGCAGTTGCTCGGTTGGCGCAGGACCTCAGTTTGTAGGCGATTTAGAATATGTAATATATTCAAGATCACATTGGTGTATAGAAATGTTAAAAACATTAATATGAAATATTGGCAATGTATGCTGATAGGTTTTGTGAGTACAGGGTGAATTTTACATTTTTGTGGAGAAAGACATTTTTTAACCTTAATGCCACAGTCCCACACTAAGCAGCTAAATTAAACGTGACCTTGCAAATACGTAACCTTTCCACTTCAGGATCACTTTTTGGTAGCAAAGATTATTTACTTTATTTTTTGAAGAGTTTGGTTCCAAAACGTTATATACTTTAAACTTTAAAACTTTAAAAATTAGTTACCACCAAAATCAGCATTCTATCAGGTCAGTATTAAAAATAAAATTCTTAATTTTTACACAATTATCCGATATCCTCCGTGTTATTCTGTAATCTTTTCTCATTTTTACCCAAAACTTTTTTCCTTCTCTGCAGAATGCAATAAATCCGCTCAACAAATCACAGTGCACAAATCCACGCATTGTAAACAACAATGGCTATTACAGTATTACGGTTGAATACACACCGAATCCTAGTTTTCCTCATCTAATTTGTACTTCGTGATTAACAAACAAACAAAAACAAAATAATACTTTTGATGGCATTGATAAACCTGTGGTGGCTTTCTGTGGCGCGGAAGAAACGTAAGCCATAAAAATCAAATAATTACATGAGAGGCAATCGGGTGAAGGGGAAATGCAGTCTGTTGCTTGTTCTCACACCACAGCATCAAGCTTCTGTCATGCTAACACATTGACCCCAGGGCATCTTATGAAAAACTTTCCATTATTTTCCTTGAAGTCAGGACCAAAACGTTTTACAACTGATTGCTGTCGAAAAAGTTCAGAGACGATGTCCCAAGGATGACAGCAGCATTTTGAAAAAAAAATGCAGAAAAAAATATCCGTTTTTATTAGGGGTGGGCCGATACGATATTTGGTATCGATATTAGTCCGATATTTGCGAAAATGGCCGGATCGAATATCGAAGAGGGCGGGGAGTACAATCCGATCCAATACCAACACAAACCTTGTCATGGCAACTTGGGGTAAAGCGCGACTTGCTGAGCAACATGAATTTGCACAAAGTTGCACTTTAAATTGTCCAAAGTTACACCTTAACATTTTGAATTGTTTTGCTGACTAACTAAAAATGTTGCCTTTAGTCTGTTTGAAACAATTAAATAAAAATGAAGCAGCAGTATTGCACAATGTTTCATTGAGTCTTGAATTAATTTGTTGCACAGTAAAATGTTTGAGTTTTGTAGCACTGTTCAAGCTTTTTGTACGGCTAACAAATGTGTTATTTTGCTTAATTGATTAAAATGGCGATAGAGATGGTATTGGATCGGTATCGGTATCGACAGATACTCAAAGTTGTGGTATCGAGATCGGTATCAGACATGAAAAAGTGGTATCGGCCCAGCCCTAGTTTTTATAATAAATCTTTGAAAATCAAATTATGGATTTGAATTTTTAATGTTATTATAACCTAAAAATGCTATGTGAAAGTTTGTAACAGAAAATAGTGGTTTTCATCTTGTCACTTTCTTGGTACAGTATAGAAAACACATTTTTACCAAAATTTTATTTATTGCATTTTGGAACAAGACTCTTCATTTATTATTTCAAAGAGATTATAAGATGATCAAATCTTAATGAAATAGATAAGCTATATCTAAGCTATATACAGTGTTTTGCTGAGGAACCTTAACAGTGTACACATAGTACATCAGTCCCTAATCCACAAAACACTTTTGTTAAGGAGCAGTTATGTACAGTGTCTCTACTATAACCTATTTTCCATCTTTCCGATGTTGCATTCTCACTCAAGTCTCTCAATAACTATGCTCATGTTTAGTCTTCATTTCATTTTTCCTGCTTGCTCTTTAAAAAAAAAACTTTATTGTGAGTTCCTCCAGCAATTTGAGCTCTGGCAGTTTTGTAAATATTTGATTTAGAGGTTTAATAAGTAGTAAACGATAAGGATCGTATTTAGAGGTGGTAATCTCCGGTAACTGAAGGGTGAGGTAATGCAGAAATGATGATTTCTCTGTTTTGTCTCTGCATATTTTTAGAGTTATTATTGCGCCAGTGTTACTGCGAGGGAGTGCTTGCGAAGAACGAGAGAAGTATGAAAAAAGAGCAACACCCCTACCAAGAGACAAACCATCTTACATGAGCAAGTAACTGTCACCAGCACCAATATGGTGTTGTGTTTCTTCATATTGAACATATGTACTGTATGTGGGACCAATATTAACACTCAACAAGCGCCAAATGCAAGTAAAATTTGGCTTGGGTGTGTAAATAAAATTGAGTTATAGTCCATTTGGCCAAGTTTGGCTTTCATACTGTAGGAATCATGACGGTCTAAGCTGTGCTGTTTTGTAATAAAACGTATGTAATAAAAGCAAATAAAAAAAAACTAAGTTGAAAGATATCGACTATAGATATCTGACTGTCTGATAAAAATGCATTTACATTCATAAACAGTTCATCCCCTCTGATACAGACGCACCATCCAATCTATTAAGTGACAATCATGACTCAACATCAGAGGTTTGTCAATAAGAAAAAAATAATAAATAATAAATAAAATAATACAAAGTAGTTTCATTTCTTGATTTTTAAATTGAATGGTGTTAATATTAGACCCATTGTGTGTGAGATTTCATTTTTGTGTGTGTGTTGCATGTGTGCAGCAGTGTGTGTATCATTGTGTGTGTGTGTGTGAGAGAGCAGACCATGTCAGGCCAGTAATTTCATTTAAATGAGGCAGTTGCATGTTCGGTGTTTATTATATTAATTGCACAGTTAAACTCTATGATGTTTGTGATGGAATCAAGATCACCTTATTGACCCGAGGCTACAAGACATTACAAATCATCTCTCTCTCTCCCTCTCTCGCTCGCTCTGTCTCTCTCTCCTGATTTACTTTTTTCCCCTTCGATTTAGATTTATTTATTTTATTCGGTTTAATTTTTTCTATTTTTTATTTTGGCATTTTGTGGGGTCCTGCTGCTTTTATTACATTCCTGACACTTTTGTTAATAAATCATTGCGAAGTTAATGAAAATTGCATTCAGGCATATCCAAAATGATTGTGTCCTTTGTCATGCTAATAAATTGAAAGATGTTGGTCCAATGGGTGAATGCCTGCCCATTACTGAGAAGTTTTTGATGGGTGCCTGTTGAACCTCTCATTTTCTCCTCTTTCTCTCGCTTCCCAGACGTTGTTCTTCAGTCGGATTTCTTTTTTTTGCACATTTATCTTCAGCTTTTATCAACAAGAAACTAATAGGTTTCAGGTGCAGTCATTTTCCCTGCTTTATTTTGCATGGTGAAGTGTAAAGATGGAAACATATACTTGTTTTACAAAGCAATCTGCCTGAACAGAACAAATAAACGAATAAATAAACACGATGATAATACACAATTCATTACATTCGTGTCTCCTATGGTTATTTTACACGCTGAACTTTTACCTTGTTGTCGAATTTCAAGCATTTGATATTCTGAAGCAAATCTCTGTCGTGGTGAGTTATACATTTCCAGCGTTTCATTTTGATAAGCATTTTCCTATATCTCGCTTTTTCTTTTCCTCCAAGCTCTGTTGGCTGTGCAACGTCTTATCGTACCCAGCGCTCCGCAGATACTGTGTCAGTGAATGAGGTGAGCACCGTGTGGACGGTTTACAAATCTAAATGCAAAAAGAAATGGAATATTTGATAGCCTTCCATAATGGCCCTGAAATCTGTGTCATTATCTACTATCAGATGTGGCTTTTAAAAGCATCAGGAGTTCTGGGCGTTTTACATTTCAGCTGAGAGCAGTTACTGCGTGCAGAATACATTTAGTGGGTCAGTTTACTGGGCCTTCCGTTGCTTGGCTTACGGTTTGCTTCGATGGCATCTGGCATGACAAAAATCCACAAAAAAAAGGATACAGCACAGGAATGATCGTCTGTCAGAGATTCAATGCGCACACACTACACTGGTGTGCATAAATGTGCATGAATAAATGTTTCAGCTATGTTCGATTACAAAATTGTGTGACCCTGTCTGTGAAAACCAGGCTATGGTCTCAACATTTAATTCTGAGATTAGGAGCTTCAAAGTTTGATTTCACTCATTTATATCACGCTGATTTCAATTTTTTGACACTTTATTCTCAAGATAATCACTGTAGCCGGTTTTTTACAGGCAGGGTCATGTATTGTGTGAGAGGGATGTTGTTTGTGAAATACTACAGTACAAATTATTGAATATATTTTGTGTGTCTTATGTGTTATTCCACTATTAAATCTATTAATTTGCAGACAAATACAATTAGGAGAAATGGAGGCGGTTTTGGGATTTGTAGTTTGTGTGATAGATTTTGTAGTTCTAATGAGATTGTGTGGCTTATCATTGAAATAATAAGTAATTTTGACACACCTTGTATTTTTGTTTGAAAAACTTGAAAATAATGCTGCTAAATGAATATAAATCCAGTTGTGCTCACCATTTTTAGTTCAAATATTAATTTTGTTTTATAGCCTAAACAACATATTAATTTAAAAAAGTACGATAATAAGCAACACTGAATTCATTTCGGTCCCAGGTATGTGTAGTGCACGATAGAGAAGAGAGGCCAATAAAAGGTTCATTGAGGAGATCCAGATGGTTTTTATTTAGTGACTGCTAGCGCTAATCTCCACTCATATCTAAAATTCGATGTGTTTGTTGATTCTCGCCTTTAACTCATCCGCTGATTGATGTGCCATGGTAGTGTGGACACCGGGGAAGGTCTTTGTGTCTCTCCCCCATCGTTGCCTTTCAGACTGCCCATGTGTGTTGAGAGGGCTGTGCTGAAATATCAGTCAGCTGCACCAGATTCGATTAGCAAGCTAATGTTTTATTAGAGAGGAGTGCGAGAGTGGGAATAATTAAAGAGCCCTTGTGAGAGATAGACAGGCAGTCCTGTCTGCCCGGGCTGAGGGGACATCTGTTTGCCTGGGGGTCAGGCACTGAAGCGGTGGGGTGCTGGGCACGGAAGGGGGAGTTTGAGGGGCGACCGGGCAAAGCCAGAATGGTGGCCGTGCTGGAGTTTGTTTCCTCTCTACGCCGCGCTGAAACATGAAACAGCAGGCCTGCTACCACAAAGACACCAAATTAAACAACTATCCCAACTTCATTAACAGAATAATGATGGTCTCAGTCTGAGCACTGCTTTATTACCCATGCAAAAACACATTCACATCACACCGCGTGCAATCGGAGCGCACCAGAATTTAGTAAACGTTTAAGTCTGTGTCAGTAGTAGATAGACAGTCGAAATCAAAAACAAAGAAAAACAATGGCCAAAAAAAGGATCTCTCTAGGTATGTTTTCTGTGTGCAACTTCGGTTGCACACGGAGAGGCGATGCCAAGTTTTCTCCTTGTGTAAGTGCCACGTCGTGACCCGAGGGGTGTGTTGTGTACCCGGGTTGAACGGTGCTTTGGTCCGCCCCCCCACAATTCTCACCTCAATACTGCAACCTTTCAGTCTAAAATAACTTTAAAGCGCCGCGTCTGATGGGAATACAGCTCCAAACTAAAGGCTGCTCCTATTAAAACCACCCTAATACTAAGGAGGGGGATGAAAAAGTGAACCGTGGGGCTGTATTGATGTGAAGAAAATGAGTAGATCTTGCTGTGGAAGAGGCTTGACTCCCCTATTGATTTAAACGGGAAAATGTAGAAATAGACTCTGTAAATCTGGCGCTGCCTAACAGGTTAACAGCGACCATCTTTTCATGTAAACTCATTCGGTATGCCTGCATTGATGTAGGGAAGATGAGCAGTAAAGCAATTCCAGCGTCTGGCCCTTCACCTTCCCTGCTTTGTGAATTATAGTGTTTTTATAGATCAATACGCAAACGCAATTATCTGTGTTATTATATTGTGATAAATGGTAATTGTATGCTGGTATTTGTACTATGGGAGGAAATGTTTGATGGTTTCTTTACAGCCAGGTATTGATGATTTACAGACTTAAATATTACTGCTGGAAATGATTGTTAGTGATATTGTCACCTATATTGTTGCTGTGTGTCTCTGGGACAGAGGGAAGGAGATGTTTCAGTGTTTTGAAAGCCGATGGTCATTCACATGCATAATATCTGGGTTGGATTGTGCAGCGTCTGTGGCATCGTGCTAAATAGCTCCTCATTTTTCCTCTCCGGAGTGCATGTTGGATGCAGTGGCAACATTATCATAACAAAAAGAATGACCGGGATTTGTCATAGTCCTCTCGGAGCACATCATACAAAGTGTGCACATTAAAGCTAGCTTCCTTTTTGGAATTAGCAGCAGTATAGTACATGTTAACACACCAGCATGTTTCTTTTACTAATATTAACATGCATCGCTGTGCGATGCCTCATACAATGTCAGCTCATCAAACTAGTCTGCTAATCAGTTTTTAAGTAGCCCTGTGCAAAAAGTTAACCTGAACTAGATTAGTTAAAATCCTTCTGTAGTGCCACAGAGGGTCTCAAACAAGTTTTTCAAAGTTGAAGTTATTAATGTGATGCAGTATCTTAAGAACATGTAGGGCCCTGTGAAATGTTTTTTCCCCAAAAGTCGTTTTATTTATTTTATTCATTTTACAGGATTCTGCTTTTAATAGTTAAAGGTATTGCGGAGGATTTTTTTTTTCTGGGTGGATCATCAAGCCTCCTCGTTGTCAATCAGGAGTGTTGCGCAATTGCATTTTTTAAAAAGTGGAGAAGGCGGTTCTTTTCTAAAATTCGAAAAAAATAAAAAACTCCTCCGCTATACCTTTAAATAAAATAAACTTATCAACTGAAAACATTAAATAAATCCAATTTAACATTAATTTATTGGAATTTTTATTTAAAATTACATAGGCTGATGCATTTTGGCTGTCACTGTAACAACAATGTATTACTACCATGTTACTGACATCAACCAAAGGTTTATTTTTTAAATCATAAAACTAAACTTATCTTGTTTTACTTTTCAGGCTTCTGTATTTAATGTAAATATATTAGATATATCAATAATCTATGATTTAGCATTAGCAATAAATTAGGGAAGCATGCACCGATAGGATTGTTTTGGGCCAATACCGATTTAAACAGACAACTTCTGGCCGATACCGATGCCGATAACGATATTAAACACTTGTATACAATACTATACAGTTGGTCTATTAGCTAGTTTATTTCTGCTTTATTTCTGTTGGTGCTTAAGTATAGTGCACACCAGAACATAAAATCATTTTAATTAAACAACAGACATGCAACTCATTGCCTTTATGTGGTTTATTAATAAACAATCGGTCTCTGCCTTTCTTGTGTTATTGCCGATATGCCGATGGTAATATCGGCCGATAAACATCGACGGCCGATGCATCGGTGCATCACTACAATAAATACAAATGAAACTCTGCACAGTTCTCACTTTATAAATTAAATGTACAGCTGCAAAAATTAAGAGTAGTGAATGATTTTCATTTTGGTGTGTAATGAACATTTCTGACGCAGAAAGCAGCAGGCTACCGTCACTTTAAGACCCAAGACAGACTGCACTGTTTTAAAATACTGATAAACATCCAGCTGTTAATGTTCACTTAAACCAGAAAAAAAACTTAGTTCAGTGATCATGCATGTGTTGACTGTCGGTGCCGATACTCCTGTGTGTATGTTGTCTGATGAAGATACTGTATATGTGCTATAGACGCTTTTAAATAGATGTGAAGAGAGTCATGTTCCTGGCCTTTGTTGTTGTTTGTTCTATACTTTGTTTGCAGTTACTTTTTATCTTTTATCTTTTTTTTGTGAATGATTCTGTAAATATACTTTCATAGCTGTGCGGAGTGCGGGCTTGTGTGCACAAGGCGGACACAACAAGAAAGTATACAGTACCTTTGCTGTGTCCCAGACTTTGACGGAACCTGCTTGTGCTCAGTCATTGTTTGCAATTCATGAAAAAAAAACGTTTCTTTACATCCAACATTGCGCTTTTTCTGTCATTTTTAATCTGTCATTGCAGATTAATAAAACCACGGCAAAAATCCTGCATTTGAAAATGAGGTATAATGGTTTTTAAGAATGGCTGAATGCAAAATTTGCCAAATTCTGTGACATTCTGTGTGGTACATTTAATTTCCATTTTTATGCTAGAATTCTGTGATTCTGTCTGTGTTTTACGCATGGCAGAAATCATAGGGCCCTAAACATGTGATGCAATGTCAAAACATTGGCTTGAATGTAAATGTGCTACATAATGTCATAGACAACCCGATTTTTGCGGTATGGTTCCATAAAGAACCTTTAACGTCTGATAACCTTTGTGGTCTTTATAAAGATCTTTTAAAATCCTTTGACTGAATGCTTCTTTGTAGAACCAACAATTATTTTTGGCATAGCTGTAAGCAACCTTTTGTAGCACCCTCATTTTTAAAATTGTATTGATTGTATCAGTGCTGCTTTAAATGACAGTTTAACATATCATTAAAATCCAACTTTTTCCATGTATAAGGTTGCTTTCACACCTGCCTCATTAGGTTGGTTGAATCGTACCAGAATTTGTAGTGCATTATGGTATGAGGAAGTGTTTGTTGACAGTTTCTGTTAGCAATATTCGCACAATGACAGGTCGCGGACATACCTGGAGTTGCGAGGAGGTATGGGCGGAGCCTCAGAAATTTGGTGGCTTCGCCGTTTGTAGTGCATTAAAATGTTTTTTTTAAGCCGCATCCACGATTCATTCTGGAAATGAACAGTTTGTCTAGTGTGCAATATACAAACTATGTATAATAGCCACGGACATAATTATAGCACGCAGTCGTCTGTACATGGTGTCTGCTGTATTTTCCTCCATTTTGTTTACTTCCAGGGTTCCGTTGGAATTTTGCGCGCATTGATTCTGACCAATCAAGAAGCAGTTTAGGAAATATGTTCAAAGACATGTGGCCAATGAGTGATGTGGATGTTCACATGACTGAATTTTGGTTTGTTTCAACTGGTGCGGACCAGAGCAATCAGTGTGGTGTGAAAAGGAACCAAAACTGCTAAAAAGCTACAATGTATCATTTTTTTGCTTTTGGTCTGAATCAAATGAACCGAACTACAGATGTGAAAACACCCTAAGTGCTATTATTGGGTCCCCAGTGCTTGTATCAACATATAGTAAATGTGAAAAAAAAACAACCCAGTAACTTAGTTTTGGTAAACCATTCTTTGCAAGGATGTAAAAAAAAGGTTCCCCTGTGACGTCAGAAGGGGATAATACCGCCCATTAATCTGCATTATCCAACCACGACACTGCCATTTAGTCCAGAGATCAGCTCATTTGCATTTAAACACCCCCCAAAACAGCACATTTTGGCTCACACCTACACTCTAAAAAAACAAACGGTGCTATATACTGTAGCACCAAAACTGTTGATTTGAATCGAAACCATAGAAGAACCGTTTTTAGTGCCATATAGCACCGGTGAAGAACCGGTGAAGCACCTGTGTAGAACCATATAGGGGCCATATAGCACCACATTTGGTTTTACATAGCACTATATGGTTCTACACAGGTGCTTCACCGGTGCTATATGGCACTAAAACGGTTCTTCTATGGTTACGAGCAAAGAACCACTTTTGGTGCTATATAGCACAGTTTGTTTTTAGAGTGTACAGAAGTGGCAATTTTAACATGCTATAATAAATTATCTATATGATATTTTAAGCTAAAACTTCACATATGTACTCTGGAGACCCCCAAAGATTTATTTGACAAGTCTTGTGGACAGTGCTTCACCAGTTAGCTACAGTAAAGCACAGCAAGCTGTCAGCATGTATAATAAATATCAAGATACAGTATTTGTAGTATATCTAGATTAGCTAATTGACTAATCTTATTGACTAGTCTTATAAAAAATAATGTCTATCCTGCAGCTGTCCAATTTGATGGACATTTATTATTTGTCAGAATCTCAATTGATTGGGCTATGGGGGTTTATGTACCATGTTTTTATGCCAATGAGCTCCATCCTCTTGGTCTGCATACTACAAGGCGAATACGTGAAGCACAGATGGAGGGGTGGTGGAGCTGGAGAGCGTGGAAGGGATGAGTGGTGTGGTAGGGGTTGGATAGATGGACCTTCAGTCTGTTCAGAGAGAACGAGTGGGCGGATGAGAAACCTGCGAGGTACAGCTTGATTGACAGGACGTTGTGACACGGTGCACCATAGAGCATAAAACGTGGTGGCAGCTCCGAAGATCGGAGGAATCTGGGGAGGGTCGAGGTGAACGGCCAGCAATTGGGGCACCCGCGACGAAATCGCAGTTTCCGGTATGCGGACCTCAGCGCCGTAACAATTACTCTCACAGCGGAGTTTAGGGACGAAAACAGATCTCTCATATTGAGAAGGGATGGGAGGATGGGGTGAGAAATGTGGCTGTAATTAATGAGTAGCTGGAATGAGGGAGTCCCAGATGGAAAGGCAGAGTCGCCTGGCATGATTGTGCATCCATGGCTGAGCTGTAAGATATACCTGGCCGCACGCGCGGCTCTCTGAAGTGGCTAGTTAGCATACGCCGCTCTTGTTATTTGTGTACTCGGTATGAGAGCGGGTCTCCTCAGCTGCCGTTCGCCAGAGACTTGTTTTGTAAGATTAATGAAGGTCACCGATATTCTCAGAAGTATTCTGATAATTAAGGCTTTGTTTATCAAAAACAAGTTATATTAAGAGCAAAAAAGATTCATGGTAATTATTCATAATCTTAACAATTCAAGTGTAGCCACCTCATTTGTGCTTTTAATTCTTCTTGTTAATGTTTTGCATAAATCTGCATAATTACTTGAGATGCCTGTTGTAATTTTGACAGCTACTGAGCTCATGTGCACTAAAGTATGGCGAACGTTCCGCGCGCTGCATACTTATAAACGGACAGACGTATGGTGCCGGCATAATATCGTTCGGATGAGTTTAACTCTCGTTGTTGCCCATGTGCCGTGACGCTATGAAAGAATAGGTGTTTATATCAAATATGCTAAATGAACGGTTTGGCCCACAGCAGGGAAACGGAGACGGAATGACTGGTTTTACGACCGAGCCGCTGCCGCGATCACGCTGACAAAACAAATGCCGACATGCTTCTATAAATCCTTGGCACGAATGGTCAGTCCCCCTCTGCTGTGTGCCCATATGTATCTGCGGAGAGCAAAGGCTACAGGCCTTCTAATCACAGTCCAATTTCTGCGGTAATAATCATCATGTAAATGGATGTGGAATGGTAATGCAAGTCTGCAGTTTACATAATCTTGTAATGACCTCTTGTATGACACTGTCTGGGATGTTGCCTGTAATAGATTGTTAGTCACTAATCTGTAAAGAGAGAGGGAAAAAAATCAAGAACAGTGGCTTATGAAATTAAATTTGGAGTGTGGCTGGACCTATTAGCGGTCTGACATAAGTGATATAATTCCTTTCACTCCTCTGTGGATGCACACTAACACTTTAGGATGGCTGATTAGTATTCATTAAACAGGAGAAATAATGCTCTCATCATCGGCCCAGACCTCAGTGATGCTTTTAACTGTTGCATGATGAAGGCGCACAAGTCATTGACATTTGAATGCAACTTCTGTCTGTATGTGTATTGCAGGTACTGTATATAAATTATCAAATGAGGCTTTATGTTTTATCCTCTCTTTCTTACTTTGCCATGCAGATTATATCACACATTTTGGCCATTTTGAAATTATAGAACTGGCTGATTGGCCATAGTGTCATCCCCAAGTTCAAGATCAAGTTCAAATTTATTGTCATTGTAACAAGTACAATGAAATTAAGTACATCCGCCCTCTGTTGCAGTGTTTACACATTATACATTACACATAAAGTTTTGATTTTACATATTAAAGAAACAACGCCACTTTTTTGAAAATATGATAATTTTCCAGCTCCCATGGAGTTAAAGGAACAGTTTGTAGGATTGTGGCCAAAACTGGTATTGCAATCATAAAACTTGTGGCTAAAACTGGTACTGCAATCACACAACTGGTGGCCAATACACAAAATGAAAACATAAACATCAGTTAAGGCCTGCAACTCCACTTTTTAAATGACAATATCCTGGCCAGAAATATAAGTATTTGAAATGAAAATGATTTCTTAATGTCTAGTGACATTTCAGGGCCAATTTATGATTAATTGATATAAATTTCTTACATACTGTTCCTTTAAACATTTGATTTTTACTGCTTTGGAATCCATTCAGCTGACCACTTTTAGCATAGCTTAGCATAATCCATTGACTCTGATTAGACCATTAGCATCGCACTCAAAAATAATGATATTTGATGTATGCAATGGCTGTTTCTCAATTCCAAGAACGCAAAGAACGGACATGCGTTCTCGTGGAGATTGGTCTTGCCAGGCGACCTTGAAGAACGTACTCAGAAGGTTGCGAGAACACAAAACGCACTTGTGAGAATAGAGATGTGTGCTATCTTCCTGTTAGTCAGAGAATTGGAATTGAACTTCGACGGTTAATGATGACATAGTGCGAGAACACAAGGACGCAAGATCACTAAAGAACGCATATTGAGAAACAGCCATTGATATTACGCAGCAGCCGAAAATAGTCCCCTAGTATCTTTCAATAGCAGGGGACTATTTTTAGTCGCTGCGTAATATCATTGCGCCTCCTGCAGGCATGTTAGGGAGCAATCACACCAATAGCGTTTATGGCAGTTGCAGGTGCCTTTTTTGAATGATATTCTATGGGCAGGGAGCGTTTGCGTGCTGTTTATGCGCGCTGAGCGCCTTGCGTTTTTTGACGCCGGCCGCACACGCGCCTTTGAAGGAACGCTGAGAGCGGAGAAGTGCCCAACGTCATTAGTGTCTTTTCATTGTCCAATCGAATGAGGGGAGAAGCGGGCCTTACGTTGTGGTGAGGGAAAGTTACAGTTGCTTTGAAGAGCCGGTCTCCACTCGCTTACTCTCTCCTGCATGTTTGTGCACCTCTCATCCTCAAACAAGGTCAGATCAAGCGCCCTCGGTTTAAAGTTTCTGTTAATATGACATTTAACAGCAAAAGAGCGCTCACCCTTCAATATTTGATTGACAAGACAGCTGACTCGGTGGTTGCTTAGCAATATAAAAAGCCGCGTAGCACTGCTCTTTTTTAAAAATCAATCGTTTAAAGCGCGATTGGTGTGATTAGCCCCTTATGGCAGCAAAGTCCTTGATTATTACACCAGAATAAGAGTATAGTTCCTAGCCATATCTGCCTAGAAAATCGCAACTTTTAATTTTCAGTTGGTCTTAGTACATGATGTAACTACAGAAGAGTTAAGTTTTAAATAGGAAAAATATCTAAACTCTTTGGTTATTTTTAAGCGCGATGCTAATGGTCTAATCAGATTCAATGGATTGTGCTAAGCTATGCTAAAAGTGGTACTGCCAGACCCAGAGCTCAGCTGAATGGATTCCAAAATGGTAAGAATTAAATGTTTAACTCTAGGGGAGCTGGAAAATGAACATATTTTCAAAAAAGTGGAGTGTTCCTTTAAGCTTGGTTAGGAAAAAGTGTTTTGCCATCCAAAAATGACACACGCATGCTTTAAATTCAGTTAAATAGATCTACTGTATATTGGCTATTAGATATTTGCATTAGCCGCTGGAAAAACCAAATCATTCAACCACCATTAAAACAAAGCAGGAGTGGTGCTTTTCCACAGGGACACACCATTTGCTTTAGGCAGTTTCTCGTTTATTTTCACTAAGAAACAACAAACATGTCAACACGGAGCACCTAATGTTCCTCCCTCCACGGACCCAAAGACCTTGACCCCTCTCGCCAGCCTGCTGCCGTGCCTGCGCAGCGGGTGCGCTGATGTGCGTAAGGCTCCTTCACGGCGCCGTGAGCCCATCACAGATCTGCGGCGGGCCGCTTTTTACGGGAGGGTCGCGTGCCGTCGGGAGTTAAATGAAAGTTGTCTAATGAAGTAAACTCGGGAAGATGGAGAGAGGGAAGGCAAAGTGACAAAGAGAGGGCAGGAGAAAAAAAAGTCAACTTTCTTTAATTATGTTTACCCAACAGGCCTTGCCTCCTAATTTAAATAGCATAAACATCTGGACTGCAGCAGCATTAAAATCATGGCAGTAGTCAAGCAAATCTTGTGGAAAATAATGAAATTAGATCCCCGGTGCTGTGACAGAGGAAGGGCAGGATACATCAGCTCCATGTTAATAAAATTTCCATGAATGACTGAATACAATTAAGAAATTGTCAGTTGTGGCTGTGAACTTTTGTAACTCATGGATGTTTGCATCATTTGATTATGGCGGCAATTTGGAATTGTTTATCGGTGTCTGTGTTGGGGTATTAATTATGACCTTTTTTATTGGTCACGATTAATACAAACACAGACGTTCAGGGAGGGTGTGGAGGTCTGCGCTGAGCACAGCAGGGCTCATCCACTGGAAATCATCTCTATAGACTCTGTATTATTATTATTATCAGTGTGTTATGGACGCTTGAAATATACCCCCTCCTGCAGTATTAAATATACGACATTATTAACCCCATGCATATGTACTGATATAGGGTTGCATTTTTATATTTACATAACCGTTTTATGAGCTTCAATTAGCTCAGCATTCTAGGCAATATGAGATAATATTTATGTTAAAATGTGCAAACCCACCTTTTGCACTGGTTAATTTAACCCAGTATGTGTTCTTTCCAATATCTGCCTCAGCCCTGGGTTGCCAGTTATTGTTTTACCCAACAGTGTGTGCAGTTATTATAGGTCTGAGGCATGGATTCCAATTCTGCTAGTTTTGTTTTTTTAGCTTTTCCATTGTTTGTCTTATTGCGTCTATATTAAGATTCAGAACGAGGTGCTTTGCAAATTGAAATATGAACCTCTACCTCTGCTTCTGTCCTCTCTCGACTTTAGCATTTATCTTATCAGTCGGCACTAGGAAGGGAAGATTGTATTTGTTGAGATGATTTGTCAGTTTAGGAGGTAATAATGGATTTGGGCTGAGAGCTGTACAAACAAGGCCTTCAGCATGGAGAGAGATTGAGGAGAGGAAGGCATGACCGCTTCCTGTGCATTCTAATGCTCGGCACATCATGTGCACTCTTAAAGAGGGATAATCACAGATCTCTAAATAAAGATTTGTGAGCTTTCTTACTTAACATGTGGATGCGGAGAGGCGTGGCTGAGGCTTCAGAGGGAAGTACTTTAAAATCAGGCACATTTTAATTTCATTTAGGGCGTGTTCACATTCACCACTACTGCGATTACTCTGGTAGTGCAGATCAGCCAGATTTAACACTGCCACCCGAACAAAACTAGCAGTTCAAGACTACTGAATTGGTGGTGGTAGTGCAGTTTGACTGAAATATGAATGCAACACAGACCAAAGACATCTAAAGGAAATAATAACAATACTGCAATAATTGGACACATGCAATTTTTGCTCCTCTTCTGTGAATGTGTTTTGCACACTATGTTCACGCAGACATCATAAGTCATCAGCGTGTTTACGTGTGCTCACCTCCCAGATGTAAACAGAGGCAAACAAACTTTCCTGCTGATTTGACAACCTGCACAGGAGCCACAAAACGAAAGAAATATTTTTAAACAACAACGGCAAAAAACGTTTGGATCAACAAAGAGCGAAAATCTGAATTAACATCGGTAACTTTACTGCTTTTCCAAGAGATGGACACAGCTGTGATAGGCAAAGGGTCTGAAAGGGTCGTTGCAGTGTTTCTTTAAGAAAGGTAGGTATGCGATATTATTTTATTTAGATGTATGTAGATAGTCTATTTTGAATAATCATTGTGTTGTTTATGTAGTTTGTGTAACCTTACGAACTAGCGTGACGAAATGTATATTTTTAAATTACAAGCAAAATACAACGTCTAACGCTTCACAACCGAAAATGTGCTGTATCTTATTGTACTGCACTTTCTCAATGTTGAATGAGACAATGAATGGGCTTCAGGTCTGTGCGTGTTCATGTATTTTGAAGGAGGTATGGCTTTGGATGACGATTTGAACTGAGGGTGGGATCGTGATTTCAGTGCTAGTAGGCTAAAAATCAGATACCCTGCCTTTAACATGGGAAGTGCGCTATTATATACAAGGCAGAGGATTTTTTAACACGTATCAGTTTATTTGGAATGCCAGAGGAGCATATTATTCAAAAATATTGTTTGCCAAATCATGTTTTTTTATTTGCCGGAGAAAAAAAAGATGAGTCACTAGTAGAAGTCACACAAAGTGTTTAAAAACTTTTTGTAAACCTTTATTTTTTGTCCTCCAGTTCTTTTTAGTGTAGGGGAGAGCGGGGCACAACCTAACGCTTCTTGGTTTTGTCTCAATAATTCAAAAAAATATTTGAGTTTGGTTAATTATATTTTTACACAAGCAACACACACATCTCTGCTACAAATGAACATTTGAAGTTTGTTTCTAGTACTTACCATTCTTGGACAATTACACCAAACGTGACAGAAGTGCAAACGTTACAACTTACCCTGTAGGTGGGGTTCATTGTAACAGGCAGGGGGTTAGTTGTAACACTTGCTAAAAATTAAGTTTGCAGGCAAATATTTCAATACTTTTTTGTCTATATACTTAAAGTGGATATTGTTTATATATCTGTCTATAATAGACAGGTATCCACATTGTATTTATTTATCCAGCTCTTTTCTAACAATAATTCAATTATAAATAGATACAAAGGTCTAAATATATGAGAAAAAGCAGCACAATTATGACAAAAAAAATCAAGTTTCAAAATCAAGTTCTGAGATAATTAGCATCAAAGTCTGATCTTAGCCATTCATTTCATTATGATTTCAATCTTTGACGTGATCTTATTCAATCAATATTAAAGATATGAACAAAAATAAATTTGACACACAATTTTTGATAAGACAGGCACATTTATTTTGTTGTCAGCCATCAATCATTTGTGTGTAGCCTATTTAAAACAAGGCAAGAATTATACTCACGTTAGCGGTTTCATATCGTAAGTGCTGAGGGGTTAGTTGTAACACAGCGTTACATTAAACCCCGCTGGGTCAAAATATTTTCAACCCCCCCAAAAAAGTGGCTAAGAGCTGCAGACATATTTCAAAACGATGCTGTTTTAGTCAACAAGACACTGATTAATATGTCATAGCATTGGATTTGGTATCTTACAGACCCAACTTAGAAACCGAAAAAACATATGATGACAAAATTTACTTATGCCACCAAAACTCTCGTTCATCAATAACTCTCTGGAAAAACATTATACATTTCTAATAATTTGTGGGAGATCGTCTTTTGGCAGCGTGAAAAAAATACCGGAAAAACGAAATGCTCAACCTTGTGCAACAATGTAAACAGTCCGTGTTACAACTAACCCCGCATTAATTTTTCCACCGCGCACCCCTACTATGGCTTCGTTAGCTGGAATTTCACACCCCGAATGTTCAGCTATGATGTCCGTGGTAGAGGTCTACACGGAAGACCCGAAGACCCGGGACCCGTACGGGTTCGGGTCTATATTTTAAATGATCAGCCGGGTCCGGGTCGGGTCTCAATCTATTACTTCGGGTCCCGGGTCTGTTTAACATTGTGGGTAATACCCGAGGTTAATCGGACTCGGAGAACACACACTCACATTTAAATAAAATATTTCAAAATCAGCAACAAAAACTTAGATGAACTGTCGCATACATGTTTTCCATGACGCTAAAATTGCGTTAAAAAGTTTATATTTGGTTGCTCCAACCAGGCAGCTAACGCGCATGTGCTCTTTTAATGTCTCTCTTTTAACCAGTCAGGAGCTTCTGCAGTGAGACGCAATGACTTTACCTTTGACAATTGGCTCTTTTATTTAGAAGGCGGGACCTATTCCGCCGTATCGCACATTTTGCACTGACTTCTCTTATTTTTATAATAATATTATAAATTGACCGTCTTGCTGTTATATCTAAAGTTTTCGCGACTCAAAGAGCACAGAGATGATAGCAAAGAAGCAACGAAAGCAGCCATGGCACTGAACGAGCAATCATTATTATAATCCAAATGGGCAAACATTATTAAGCAAGTTGACCCGATGAAAAACTGCGTTATTAATCACCATGACTGTAAAGTGGACTTTAAAAGCTGGAATAAGCATTAAACATTTCAATCGTCAAGAGAGGTATAACATGGATGGAACTTTCTTGAAAATAAGGATTGTGCATCACACAGACAGGTACAAGGAGGGAGAAGACTAACTTCTATGGGTAAGACAAAAAGTTTAATTTTCGCTACTTGTTTATTGACTTATTAATGACATTTAGCTAAGAATATTTGCCGGTCGGGTCTGTGTCTTCCCGGACGGGTTCGGGTCCAGATTTTAAATAATAGACGGGTCTTCGTCGGATCCGGGTCCAGCTTTTAAATTATAGACGGGGTCGGGTCCGGGTCCAGCTTTCAAATCAACAGACGCGTCCGGGTCGGTTCAGTGTAGCACATTTGCGGGTCTGATCGGGTTCGGGTAGGAATTTTTGAACCCGTGTAGACCTCTAGTCCATGGTGCTGAAATCAAGGGCAACAGGCGTTAGTAAATCACCCGCACCTGAGGGGCATCAGCTTTGCTTATTTGCGCTGCTCTTAGTAGATTGCGTTGGTCATTATGTAAATCGGATGTTGCTATTTAATTTGAGCCTTTTTAGTAAATAACCTGCAGATGTGCGCTTTTTTGGAATTGCGTTCTTACGCTTATTTGCCCTGTTAAGTAAATCCTGAAGCGAATGTATTTGATAAACGTATTGTCGACAGCATTTGGTTACAATCACATGACAGAGGTGACGTTTAGCGGCTTTTGCATCTAAAATCTTCCTATCTTCGTTTGCAGGAATTCATGGGTGTTTTGACTCTTGTTAATATTTTATGAGCTGCTTGTGAGTTTTCCACTGTTGAAATACCCTCCAATGTACACGCATACAATGAATGTGTTAGGCGTGTTTAAAAACCAGCATTGTTTTGAATGGCCTGCTAAATCTGTCAAAATATCATAAAAGCTGACTGATCAGGTTGTGATCTTTTTCTTATGCCTAAGTTTGGTTTGCTTTTAAAAATATCAGTGTGAATGCTAAGCGAACCAGGACTAAATATTTTTTCTTTTTTGATTCGAACCAAAACAAACCAAGAGAACTGAATGTTCCCATGTTTACTCAACTACACGCATAGTCTTGCCAACCTGACATAAATCATTACCAGTTGGAATATGGGTGAGTTTACAGAAGACGTTTTGACTTACTTTGGACATTTCTTAGTAACTATACCCGAACCACAGCTAACCAACTTCAAACAGAAACAAGTAAACAAGTGTTATTTTGCTTATAGGCACAACCTCTGAAATTGTGTATTTTGACAGCTTTCTTCCCTTTACTTTCTCCCCACTCGGTTCTTTCACACACTCATGACAGATGTGGAGGTATGAAGGCTGTTGATGGTTCCTAGGGCCTGTACCACAAAAATCTGTAAGTAGAGTGAAAAGATGAAAGCTAAGAGAGAGCTGGATGTTCAGTAATTGTTTCCATGCATACTGCCAGATCCAGGGTTAAGTTGTCATCACTAGTCTTCCATTCAATGATGGTTTTATCTTCCAATTGCTTATGGTCTTTTTTCAAGTTTATTTTGTGTTCAGTTCATGTTTCTTGCTTGTTGTTCCAGAGAAACCTAATTTTACTAGTTCTTTTGTTACTTTTCAGTTTTGACCTCTCACCTCCTCTCTGATTTTACAGCCCAATGAAGTCATTCAAACATATTATGTAGCACTGCTTGCCATTGCTCTTTAGCAAAGCTGTAGAGAGACGTCTTGTAGGCCAGATCCAATGACTTAGGGCTTCCCTGACAGGGCTTGCACACAAATCATTGGTAATATTATATTCATGCTTGAATTTTTAGACTGCTGCACATATATCGTTTATACACCACACACTGTACAGTTTTTATTGGACATCTTGACCAATTTTGGTCTTATTTCCTTTGGCAAAGATGTCTTTGATATTTGCCTCCTGTGTAATGTAACTTGATGTACGTTCAATATGTTTGCAAAATATATAGACTGTGCACAGCATGATAGAAATGGGCGCACGTGCTGGTGCATACGTGATGGCATAAGGTTCATATTTCGATCCCGTCTCATTTGTAAATTGTCTTTTTTTTCACACATTCGTCCTTGTCCGGTACTTTTTTCAGATTACACACTGCAGGGCACTTGTAGAGCAATTCGCAGACTGAAACATTGATCTTACCAGAATGTGAAACCCAACATTACACACACAGAGTTAAGACGAGCAAATATTGAGATTTATTCTTTGTCAGAAACGAGTGTAAAGTGGTTGGCTTACTGAAGTGCACTTGAAAAGTTTGTAATGTACTGTACAACAAAATTACTTAGAATATGCCACCTGTTCTGTTTTCTTATAAGTGAGATGTTAACTTATTTTCAAGGTTTTTTCAAAGAATGGGGAACGGGAAGCACTGTTATTATGTCAGAGAATAGAAAATATGTAAGAGTTGGAAAGTTGGCTACGTGAATAGCAACATTGAATTGGGATGCTACCACAAGTTTTGAAAACGAAAAGATGGGCATCTTTTTTAAAGTTGGACTTTTCCAAAGGGTTCTGTCAGTGAGGAACCCCTTAGGATAAATTGATGTTAAAAGACGAATATGGCTTACCCACCCTTAATTTTCCTCCAATACTATGGGATTTTCTCAAGGCAGTTTCATTAAAAAATGCAAAGATTTATTGGCACTCGTACTATGAGGACAGAAAGATAAAAAAATTGATAAAAAAGCATGAACCTAAGGAAATTTTACTGGAAGACAGAAAGGAAAATATCCAGATTCCAGAGGAAATCAAGAGTGCCTCTTCCCAGAGCTGTGAGGATCTGTGAGTGTCATGAAAGCACTGACCTCTTGCATTAAGGTTCATGTCTCTCCGTGCAGAAACAGATGGATAATAGCACAATGCTGAAATCATGCAGCACATATTATGGGCACTGTGATTGCCGACCTGATTACCTGCCATATGCTTGCTGAAGGGTTGAGCTGAGAATGAGGGAGTATGCAAACCCTTTTAAAGCAACGTTTTTATAGTGTTCTCATTATACCAATGTGGAGACTTGCTCAAATGAAAGTGAGCGTTGCGGGAAAGGAAAATAATGAAGTCATAAAATTCAGGGTTCACGGTGCTTGGGTTCCACAAGGGCCTTGACGCTGTCCCACTGGCTTGTTCTTTTGTGTGTGTGAGAGTTTGAGTATATACAGTATGAGTATGGGCGCCTGTATGGACAGACCGTACATGAGAACAGAGATGTGTGTAGATATCTCAATGTTGAGGTCTTTGTATGTACAATATAGCTTCTTGAAATGATTTTATAAAACATTAAAACAATTCTTACCAAACTTTTTCTTAGCAAACTCACAGCTCTCTGACTTTATATATATCTAAGTACATACCATGTGGCTCTCAACATACTCAAACAAACTCGAACATGATGAGATGAGAGGGGCGGTTACCAGGCCTGTGCCCTGGAGATTTGCCTGTCTTTCAGTTCTCCATGTCTTCCATTAAAAGAGAATTTAGCATAATCTTTAAGTACCTTTATGGCCTACTTAGCATAACACGATTCGTCTGTCAGTGAGATGATATTTGGGTCAGCTTCATTCTAATTCTCTTACATTGGGGTGCTTCTCCAACATGGCGTCCTTTTTACGAATTTGTCACATCATGAACTCTGAATATATTATGAAGAGGGGTTGGTATTTACATATTTAATTTAGTCATAATGGTGACGTTGGCTTAAAATGGATTTAAGCCTTGTTAGTCATGATCACTTTGGGAAATGGTACACAGTGAATAGACTGTTCTGCTTGTTTTCAGGATAGGCCATAGAGTGTGAAGAGATGCAAATAGTTCACCTGAAACTTTTGTCATTATTTACCAACCTGCTTGTTTCAAACCCACATGAATGCAAATGTTATACTCCTTTCTGTTTAACAGAAATTGTGGCTAATTGACACCAATCCAACAAATGCCAACACAAACGTATTAATTATAAATAAAAATGTTGATGTTGGATAAGTGTAACTTAGCCTTAAGAGTGAGTAAATGCAATGTGTAAAAAGCTCCTATATGGTACACTGTCTGAAAAAAATATCAAAAAAGCAGTACCCTTCGAAATGGTCCAACTATGTAGGTACAGATATGTATGCATTTTGTATCAGTATGTACCTCTGCGGTATTCATGTAAACTCCAGATGTGGCTCGTGATTGCTCTTCTGAGGTGCGCAAATTCAAAATATGTGTTTGGAGTGTCATGTGTGTTGCTCGTGTTTCAAAATAAGTGCCTGCTACCCATGCGTCAAAACTGTTTATGATAAAAGAGACGCTCACGTTTACAAAATACACACAAGACACACAGTAAAGTCTCATTACGCACGAGGTTATGCGAGTGTCTGGCAAACGCGAGCATATATTTCATCATAAACCCTTTAGATGCGTCTGCAGCAGGCACATATTTTAACAAGACATGTGATGCACATAGGTTGACTCGACGCGCCGAACACATATTTTGAAATTACAAACCACACACACGACGGGCTACATACATGTTGTAACGAACTTCACATCGTGCGCCCTCGAAAAGTAGTCACCTGCAGCAACTGATAAGCACTTTGGTTTGTATTGATGTTTTATATGTCTATGTGGTGTTTTTACCTCTTTCACCGCCATTGACGTGATATCTCGTCAATTAAGAGAAAACGCTTCCCCGCCAATGACGAGATTTTCCGTCTTTCCGCAATACCGCTATTATCCACCCTTCCGCAACTTTTTAAACCCGGAAGTATTGCCCTATGGCAAGCGGCTGCATGTCCGTGTCTGTTTTAAAGATCGCTCTGAATGGGATCTCTATGAAAAGTCCGTCACAAAAATTGAATTATCTCTGCTTTTTGCTCAAAATGTGGTGTTTTCGCAGAAACCTGCCCATATTCAAAAGCTGATTACAAAAGAACCACTGAAGGTAGGATGAAACATTTTTTTTATTTGAAAGCAGAGGGTCTGTTCTTTCATTTGGTATATTGTATGTTTATATATTTAAAGAAGAACATTTTCTGGAAGGCATTAAACTTTGGTGAAAATCATGAAAAACGTTGGCGCTGACTGGCAACTTTTTTTAAAAACGCTGGCGGTGAAAGAGTTAATATACACAAACCATGTGCAAATTCATCATTTAACACCATTGCGGAGTATTTCCTCCATAAAATTTTAGTTTTCAAAAGACAGTCTCAAAGCGGCGGTTTGAAATCGCCATGGTTTCTTACTTCACAAACATGTAACCACAAACATGTAAGCCATAGATATTATGTAAGGATGTCGCATAGACTCTGCGCCAAAACGATCGCAGCTCAGCTGCTTCAGCTTTACTTCTGTGCTGCTCACACGTGCAGTGTGAATGCTCTAACCTGTTAACAGCTTCACATATGCATTGTGCGAAACCGGACTTAGCAGTTACGTGTCTGAAACTGCCGAATGGAGCATCTATTTACATATATATCTACAGTGAAAAGTAGTGCGAAAGAGTGGAGGCGGGGCTAATTAGCATTAGGGCTGCCCGATAAATCGCAGGCGATTGTCACGCGCATCTCGTCAGTAAAGCCGGTTCCTTGATTAGTAATAATTCGCCATCAGCTGTTTTCAGATGGAGCGGCATTTACTACAAAGAGCCGTAGTTCACTGACAAGCGGGGAAATATCGCATTCATAATCGCGGATGAACCGCCTGCTGAATTATTACTGATCAAGGAACCGGCTTTACTCACGAGATGCGCGTGACAATCGCGTGCGATTTATCGAGCAGCCCTAATTAGCATATGTGACCCGTCACGGAAACCAGGGACTCAAGTCGGCAGCACAAGTTTCGAGAAAATGAGAAACAAAGTTTTTTTTTCGAAATTTGTGATTTTCGTTTTATTGCAGAATCTGTTAGTTGAGATCACGAAGAAGCCTCTCCATGTTTGAGATATCAGTTTTTGTATATTTAAAAGCGTACATTTTGCGGTTAAAATAGGCTTGTTTTTCCGGAGATTCTAGCGTGCAGCGGGGGGCGTCATTGTCTGTGTGTAGATTTACATACTGTATAAGCTTGTGTTTTCGCCTCCGCCCCCAAAGGGAACAGCGTGACAACTAAATAAGGATAGTTCGCCCAAAAATGAAAATAATGTAATTAATGACTCACCCTTATGTCGTTCTAAACTCGGAAGACCTCCGTTCATCTTCGGAACACAGTTTAAGATGTTTTATCGTTAGATTTAGTCCGAGAGCTTTCCCCTTCATTGAAAATCTATGTATGGTTTCCATGTCCAGAAAGTTAATAAAAACATCATCAAAGTAGTCCATGTGACATCAGTGGGTCAGTAAGATTGTGTTGATGCATCGAAAATACAGTTTGGTCCAAAAATAGCAGAATTACGACTTTATTCAGCATTGTCTTCTCTTCCGGCTCGAGCGTGAAGTCACGTGACTGTAGTGACGCGCTGCCCTGTTCCTCAGACATGTTTGCTAAGTTTTTTTTTTTTTTTTCAAACTTATAGCCTGCGTCTCCCCAGACTGTAAAGCTCGGGCGCACAAAACAAAAGAAAAATAAAAGAAGCTGGGGCGGAACAAATAACAGTCAGCCGCATCGTACGTCAGCCGCGTCACTGACTTTATGCGGCGCCGCAGTCGGATGACGTCAAAGTACTCGCGGTACTTTGATCTCATCTGTATGTCAGTTCTTGCAGCGCAGCATGAGTCCAAACACACAGAAGTTACACAGATATAGTTGTATTCTTCATATAATTGGCTACATGTTTTGTCTATCAATATTTTCCATGAAGTCATTGGCTGATGGAGGAACGAGCGAGCCATTGGTAACCTCCCTAAAGGATGTCACGTTTTCGACGGCGCTGTTTGGATGATCTATTATACTACTTCCCTATTTTAAATACAAACTTTGAAGGCGGGTTCATGTGTTTAACGGAGTGTAAGCTCATATACCCTTACATGTTACGATTTAAATAGTCTTCAGATTATATATTATATTGTATTACCAGACATTCATGCGAAATCTGATGTAAACAATCTATATTTCACGGATTATACGCATTTGTGGACAAATATGGTACTTGGATAATCTGAAACAGACTGGATTCGACTTGTGATCCCCACAAAGGTAAATGAGTCATGTTTATTTTTGCGGGTTGTCATTTGGTCATAAAATACTACATATGATGCTAGAACATCTCAAAAAGGGTTTTACAGGGGGCATGGCTTAGCTAAATGAGATGTAAATGAGCCCTATTGTCTCCCCCAGCTGAAAAGAAGAGTCCCTTTCGTCTTGATTTTCTCGGTTTGAGTATTTCTGAGTTCCTATATTCAAATGGCCACAACTTCTCCAAATCTTATCAGATTTCCATGTGTCACACATCGTTGGAAAGCTTAGAAACTGCACTTTCAGAATCTGTGAATAACTCAAAATGCCCAGATCCGACTTGTGTCCCTACTTTCCGTGACTGGTCACATATTCACATTTTGGTCCGAGCTGTGCGATTGTGTAGAGGTGGGCACTTATTTGCTTATATATCTGCGTATACTTAATGAGGCAAGGGTGCAGAGTAACATTTAATCTGTTTTAAAGCATTAAGAAACTACTGTCACAAGAAAAACAAACTTTTACATATTCTGTTATGATCCTTAAACATGAGTTTTAGGTTTATCAGCTACAGGCGCTCTTTAAAGGCAACATACACAGCGATGTGAATCTGAAAGCCATATATATATGTATGCATTGAGTTTGTGGTTGAGTGTGGATTATAGGTTTGCAACTTACTGAATGCATGCTGGATTTCTCTTTCAAATCAGCAGTGACCCTATTGAAATCCCTCATCTGTCAGGGACTGTCAGAAGGCTTAAGAGGTTGAATGAATAATGAAAAGTGTCTGTGGTGGTACACAGACTCTTCTCCAGTGCCACAGGTGGCGAACGTATATGTGTGTGTGATGCTTTGTGGTTGAAGAGGAGAGGTCTAGGCAATGACCCAGTGAATCAATCACCATTGTGATCCTGTCAGGAGAATTGCAGACGGCCTAGTGGACAACATCATGGAAAGCTAGACACTTGATTTTCTACACACTTCAGAGTAAATTAACACCCAATAAAGGATCTTTCTTCTTGTGTCGCACCTAAGGGCATGGCTGAAAAAGTAATTTGTTTAAAATAAAAAACTGTCTGCATGGCATATGGGATGTTTTTACAGTTCTTTACTGTTTTAAAGTTTATTAAAGGTTCTCTAAGCGAATCTGCGAGACGTTAGTTATTGTTGACTTTCGAAACTGTTTTCAAACAGACGGAGCGTAGCTAACTCCTCCCCCTCCCCCTCCCTTCCGTGCTTTCATGAACGCGCCCAACCCCCACCCCCAAATCCTTTTTGTCGTTTATTGGCTGGAATACTTTGTTTTGATTTGTGATGCTAGGTTTGGCCATTTGTTGATATTGCCGTTTGTGAAGCCTGGGCTGTCTACAAAGATCGCGTTTTTTTACAGTTTGATCAGCGGACAGGCAGCAAGCAGATAGTGAGGAGATGTTTCCGGTATGTAACAAAAAATGTTTTATGGTCTAAAACGCTTCAATTCGCTTAGAGCACCTTTAAAGTTTTGAAAAATACTGGAGGTTCCCTACAAAAACAATAAGCACAAAAATCTAAATTCGTTTTTACAATTGTACTGCAATAGTATCTCTTTTCTGGTGTGCTGTTGCTCAGTTCGAGGTGACCTGTGATTGCTATTACAAAGAGTCTGGGAGAAGAATACTCCTTAAGTATGCAGATCCAATAATAGGTATTGACAATTTTTTCTTCAGCAAATTGCACGTTTCCTGGTTAATTGCTATCGGAGATTGTATCTTGAAGCTGATATATCGTAGCTTGAACCTGTTAAGGGCTGATGATGCTGTTAGAGGGGAAGAATAAGGTACAACAGCACCAATTTGCTTCATTAAAGACCCGCTCAAGTCCTGTTTTTTTTCAGCTTTATGCTTTGGGCTGGGCCGAGTGCCCTCTTCTCTTGACCTCCACCGCTTATTTCATTAAACAGTAATGCTGAACAATAAATGCAAAGACATGTGCATGAACACACAAATACAAAAACTGTCAGTCTGCAAATAATCATGTGTGACCCTTATGTAAAAGCCAGGCTAAAGTCTCATAATTTAATTTTGAGATTAGGAACATCCATGGCTTTCTTTACATTTATTTAATTCTTTGACATGACCTTACTCAGTCAAAGTTAAAGAATTGTCTTTACATTATGGATGATTATTTTACATAAATCACAATAAAAGACTTTTGTTGGGTTTTCACAGCCTGGGTCACATAAACCAGTGGTTCCCAACCCTTTTTCACTTCAAGGCACCCTAGTTGCCCCCACTCAATCAATTTTTTCCATATAAAAGAACTTGGAATGATAAAACAGATGTATATTTGCTACTAAAATGGCCAAAAAAGAAGCATTTTAATGCTTGTTTTGTCCAATTTTTATTATCATATTGAGTCCCCCTTGGAAATCTGGTGATGCCCCCCCCCTGGTTGGGAAACACTGGCATACACCGATCAGCCATAACATTATGACCACCTGCCTAATATTCCACTAAAACAGCCCTGACCCTTTGAGGCATGGACTCCACTAGACCTTTCTTTCAGAACCAGCGTTCACTTTTTCAGCAATTTTAGCAACAGTAGCTTGTCTGTTGGACCGGACCACACGGGCCCCCCTTCGCTCAATGAGCATGGGCCGCCCATGACCCTGTCGCCGGTTCACCGCGTTTCCTTCCTGGACCACTTTTGATAGGTACTGACCACTGCAGACCCAGATGCTCTGACCCAGTTTCTAGCCATTACATTTGGCCCTTGTCAAAGTCGCTCAGATCATTACGCTTGCCCATCAACTGTGGGTTGATGTGTTACTGTGCATTCAGACCGCCACCGGCGAGAGCGTCAATAAAAGCTCTGGCTGCCCTGAAAACTACGCTAAAGAAAAGTTGTAGTGGATGCTCTGACGCTCGAATGCATTCTCTGAACTCCTCTCAGGCGGAGGTTTCCGCCTTCCGATTGGTTGCCGGTGAACATTTCCGCCTTCCGATTGGTTGCCGCCGAACCGCGTCATACAGTAGCTCATTACTTAAGTTGAGCTGATTTCAACTCTCCTCGACGCTCACGCTGTACATGACGCGCCGCTGCTCGCCGGAGTTCGCCGCCGGCTCTCATTGAAAATGAATGACTTCCGGCCACTTTGACGCTCTCGCCGGTGGCGGTCTGAATGCACAGTTAGAAGAAGGAAAACTTGGCAAGTATAAGGATCTAAGCAATAAATTTGCTGAAAAAGTAAATACTGGTTCAGATGAAAAGGTCCATGCCTCGACGGGTTTTGATGGCAAAAGGGGGACCTACACAATCGGTGCATATTTTTTTGTCTACAATATGCACATATTCTTTTACTGATCATGACAGGATTTTTATTTGGGGATAAAATATACCTTTAACTACAAAGAGCCGAGTAGTTGGAATAACTTCTTTGGCCCTTTGCCTCCATAGAGAGCAGTCGCAACACAGAGAACTGTGTTATCTCTCTTTACTCTCAGTGTCTGATGGGAAATCTTCACCGGCACGCAGGATGGATGTGGACTGACATCGGACAATCTGACAAATCTAAATCGTTATATCTCATTTGACATTAATATGGCATTTTTGGTGGGGCCTGCTAACAGTGACGTACAGTTCAGGGATTCATCATGTTGGCAGTGGGAAAATGGCATATTCATATGAGCGGGGAATTAGCTCTTTGGATGTGAAGGAAATGCAGTGGCTTCTGACTGAGAAACAGGAGACTGCGTGGGGTCTGCCTTATCTTAGCAATATGTCAGAGTGCTGGAGCATATTCTGAATGACAGTTTTCTATTTAATTCTTTTTGACATTTGCAGATAAGAATCTTAACAAAGCTCCAATACCGGAAGTCAGAGTTTGTGTGTTAACAGAACTGCTTACTTTCACAGCTTATCAGCGATCTTTTATCATGCAAGCAAATTGCTTTACACTGCTTTACTTTTATGTCGCGTGTATGTGCGGTTTGTTTATGTCCTTTATCCACTAATCTTCTTATTAACTGTTACTACCAGTATTCCTACCTGTATATGCCTGTTTATTGTCGAGGACATATACTTTGTATCTGTAAACGGCAAATTCACCATTGGTGTCTTGATAAATGACCACGGATTTGATAGATTTAACCATCGGCGACTGTTTATACTCATTTTTTATTTCGTTGCAGGTGAATAAACGTGACGAACATATTATTCTCGGATTATGCTCAACCTTTTATCATTGATGAAAGCGAATGTATGCGAGAGAACCAGAGAGCTTATTGTAATAAGTTCCAGGGTGCAGACAAAGTCAAACCAGCAGGGAATTAGAAAAAAACTGTTTGTCGATATTTATTTGGCCATTCATTTGCATGTATCAGACAGTGAGGGCAAAGGGTACAATATCCACTGATAATAGAGATGTTGAGTCAGGGTGAAAGTGTTTCATTATGAGAGTAATAAGTTTTAGACACAAATGAAGGGGCAGATAAGCACAAGAGGCAGAGGAGCAAAGTTGGGTTTGGCTATAGCCTTGCTGGTATCCTTGAGGAAGGGATCCCTTTGTTAATGACAAGCTTTTTTAGATTACACCTAGTTCCCCTCGGTAAAAGGCCAGTCTGGCCTTATCTCAGTTGATAAAGGCCCAGCACATTGCCCGTGTGACTGCATCTGAAACTGTATGTGCATGCAAATATACAAAGCTGTCACAAGACTCCCCCCATACACATCTTTTAAACCTCATTTTAGACACTGAGATGCAATATGGAATATGGAAACCTTGACAGTACATTGTTGAAATGTGTTTTTGGTGTTGTATTTGGTTGCTGTATTTTTGGAGTTTACTTTGACTTGTATATTTGCAGTATAAACATAATAAAAGACCATACTGCTGTACAAAAGCTACATCTAAAATGAAAATTAAAAAGTACTTGCCAGCGTAAATGACTGAAAAAAATGGCCCTACGCTGTAACTGGGGCCGTAACCTTAGAAAGATCCCAATATGTATTTTTTAGTTGTCAGGATCCTGCCATAAGAGTCATAAAATGTACAGACCTAAATTAGATCAGAATTTACTTTTATAATAAATATTGTTTTTTATAAAATAAGGTCAGAAGTAACAAAGTGCAGAACAAATGTGCAAAATGTCTCAAGTGCACGGAAACAAAACGCAATCCAAATAGATAAAGAAGATTACCCATGATTCATAAATAAAATAAAATAAAGAAATGATTGAAAGAACGAAAGTATAGCCAGAATTGCCAGCTTTGTCTTTTAAATGTAGAAACAAAGAGGCAATGGTTTATTAACATAGGAACCTCTTATGGGCGTGTAGCCCGGTCACAGGGGTTGTTGGATTTATTAACGCATTTTAAAAATATTTATTGAAAGCTGCTACTTCACATATTATTTGCAGAATTATAATAATATGCTGTATATTAATATATTGGGAGAAAGTTGTTCAGATAATGTTTGCACCCATATACGGCCAAAATTGAAGGATCCTCATGTCATAACAAATCTGCGACGATTCGACTGTGAGAATAGTAGTCGAATCAGGCTTCTCCTATCGATGCATCGAATCTTCGACTATTCGGGGTCACCCCTAGGTATATGTATACATTTAGTACCAATATGTACCTTTGAGGTACTGAAATGAACTCTTTATGTTAGGGCTGTAACGGTATATCACGTGTCCCATTAAAAAGACCTGCCTAAAATCGATTCTGCAATGCGATTCTGTTTTACATGCGCAGCTTTTGCATGTACTATGTCATTTTGGTCAGTAAGAAGTCCGTTATCAATCTAAATCATTATGAGTTTGAGTCGCTTATAATGTGCATTTTAAAAAGCAACACTCGTTAAACAAAATAATGAAAATACCTGAAACAATCTGAAGAACGGCAATAGAAATATTCCTGTAGACATTTCTTGGAATAGGGTTTGTAATGCTACTTCTTCTGTGGCATAATTGGAGTTTCTGCTTGAGAGCGCCCTCTTGCTTTTGGATGCGGTGGCATTTCATCGTAATTCATTCATTGAGAAAATGCGCATTTGCACGATAAATCGTTACAACCCTACTTTAGGTGCAAAGATGTACTTTTTGAAAGGGTACCACCCCGGTGACAGCTACTGTAGTGACCATTTACCGACCATTTTTGACCAATGTTTGGACTGTACAGATCTCAGAATTAAAGGAAGACTTTTTCATAGTCTATGTCCAACAACTGCAAATGCAGAGTCACCTCTCAACTTCAGTCTTGATCTTGGATAGGACAGGTTGTTGTTGTTTTAAAGACTGCAGGCATCTGGCCGGCTTATTCAAGTTTAAAAGTTCAGACAAATAAAAAGGTGCCAAACCATTCAAGGATTTAAAAACAAACAGACGTACTCTGAATTCCACTCTACAGTATAACGTACTGGCAACCAATTTAGAGTCATAAAATTGGAGTAATATGCTTGTTTATAGACTCCAGTTAAAAATCTGGCTGCAGCATTTTAAACCATTTAAAACCATGCCATAGAGGACCATGATATTCCAAAATACACTATATAAGGAATTAGAATAATTAAGAAAACATGTATGACTCTTTCAGGATCCTTAAATGATAGGAACAATTTTGGAGAGATGTTTTAGCTGGAAAAACTTTACTACTAAATTAATGTGTTCATCAAACATTTTATGGTTTGATGAGGATTTTAGCAATAATGTTTATTCTTTCTTTACCAACCCATAGGGCCAATCACACCGAACGCGATTAATTGTGTGATCGTCATCTTAATTGCAAATTAATCGGACAATTTTTATCAGTTCTAAATTTACCTTAAATTACCTATTTTTCAAGTATTTAATAATCTAATCAACATTGGTGTGGACAAATATAGATGCTTTATGCAAATGTATGTTTACACCAGCCTGTTTACATTTTGGACAGAACCATCAGCCATTTGTTTTGTATATGAATTTTCCTTTCAGAAAACCCTTTTCTTTCTCCATTTATTCATCATTTGTGACCCGTGCTTGCAAATTGAGTCGGAATGAGCACATTTTCAAAAATGAGTTATTTATATTTAGACATTCTCTATTAAAAAACTTCAAAACAATGCATGATTTCTTGGAATCTGACAAACATGACAGAACTACACCTGTTTGAAGTTGACAGAGGGCGCACTCACACTATCCAAACCAAACCGCGCTCGGGCGCGTTTGACCCCCAAAGCCTGGTTTTGTCTGTCTATTGGTAAATCGCGCCGCGGCCGGGTTGCAGAGGTGGGCCGGAGCGTGGTTCACTTGGGCTCAGGTGCGAAAGGCTGTGGTGTGAGCGCAATCGCGCCTGAGCGCGATTCAAAAAGTTAAGGTGTCAGTTGCGCGACCACTTACCTTCATCTGCCTCCGTAAAAACCTTTTGATGCGAGCAGCGGGGTTACGTGAATGTCTGAGCTGCACACGTGACAGATCAACTAAGCAATATGATGACATGTGAGAGGGCTGTCTGTAATCGTGCACCAAACGACTCTGAATAAAACACACAGACTTATCATTACGGTGGGTTCCAGTGTTAAGAGAGAGCTTTACTTCCTGCTTTTTTCAAAACAATCGCATCTTAATAACGAAAGCGCTCCCGGACTCGGAACGATAAAAAGTACAGTGTGCGTGCGTGCACCTGGCGGAGAGGGGAGGGGTGACGATCACGCTGGGGCATGGTTTTGTTTGGTTTGGATATTGTGAGTGCGCCCAGAGTCAGCAAAGTTAATTCTGAAAAAGTCCAAAGTTACCACAAAAATGACCACATCCCTACCTTAAAATCACTGGTAAAACTAATAGATTTGGCACATTTTTGGTAATTCTGTCTACCCAGGTGAAAAAGTAGTACACTTCCATAGTGTACTTAAAATGCTTTATTTTCACACACTAATTTTGTACTTAATATAGCCTACTAAAAATTCATCTTTAGTACTTCTTAAGATGTTCTTAAGATCATCTAAGTGTACTTCACTGTGGTATTTTGAGACACCAAAAATATGAACAAAAATGTGCTAAAAATGTATTTAAAAATGTATTTAGATACAACTTAAAAATGAAAATAGAAAATAAAGCACTTTGACGCGTCTTGACGCTCTTAATGAATAAAAGTCCTGCACTCTATTTTGTAAGTCCTGCATGTTTTTAAACCGAAACCAACATGAGATGCACAACTGGATGGACACGCATCCTTTATATATTATTTCAGCATTTAGGACAGTAGATCAGAAAACGTAAAAAAAAAAGATAATTTTAGATGTTCAAAAACCATTTAAAGCATTGGATTCGCTAGGCAAGAGCTTAATGTTCTTAATTTTTATGAAAACCTCCGACTAATTTAGAAAGCACGGGTCACCTTTGCTGTCTAGGCTGCGTCTCAATTGATCCAACTATGGGCTAGACCAAGGATCAAACAGAAATGTCACGTTGCGTTAATAAAATTAGTGCCGTTAAAATGAATTTGCGTTAATGCGAAACAATATGACATAACTATACAGTATATGACATTCAAGTTATATATGAAATAACTTGGAATATTTATATATTACAGGAAAAACAGAAAGAAAGGCAGCACGCCAACACACTAGAGCAAATGTAGAAATGCTTGCATTGGTCTGTTCTTCCACATTGCAATTAACTCTTGTGGGAAAGCATGTTGTATTGTTATGATTACTCAAGCAAATAATAGAACAGCCCTGCGTTGACATGTCATCTCCACTGTGTCTCCCAGAAAATGGCTTTTTCCCCACTCTCTTTCAAGGAATTAAACATTTGTCATGTTTGCATGTAAGTCCGGTTGAAACCGCAATTCATAATGCGTTTTGCCCCAATAGTCACCTTTCCGAATCTTGTCAGGTCATTTTAATGTGCCCTGTCAGTTTTGCTTTCAGTAAACACATTCTGTTTCAAATATGCTTTTGTTTAAATGCAGCACGGCCGCCGTATGAATATGTAACCAGGCTGTTAGATGGGGGTCTTTTTGGCCTTTCAGTGTGGTCAACAGTAGAGAGAGTGTTTTTCCTCTGATGTTTTTCCTCTGTTTTGCCTGAGGTTGTTGGTTGTATTGAAAGGCCTCATTTATTATCTCTCGCATTGTTTAAATATGCATGGTGACTCTCTCGCCTCTTAATCATTGAGATTGCTTGCAAAAATGTGATCGATGTTGTGTAAATATTCATCATTAACAGAACACGGACGCGTTAAAGGTTTAACTCTTTAAACTCCGCAGAATGCGATTATTTCGAGTTTCAACTCCAAATGCAAATCCTAACAAACACACATTATCTTTATGTGGGTGTCTCTCTGTATGGGTATACCTTCTGTTTGCATTTAGGATGTGAACATGCATGCATATGGGCACATTATATGTGTAAGTGGGAGTGCATATCCCTATTTATCAATGATGCATGTGTTTAGATAAAAGGATCAAACCCAAATGTGTACATGCGCTCTCTCTCTCTCTCTCTCACCCTCACCTCTCCCTTTGCCCACACCATGGCACACCCTCAATCATTATTAGATGCAGGCAGTTGAAGGCAAAGCCTTACCACAGTTATGTTTCCCTGTGTGATAAAATGAAAAAGCCCTATCAATCTTTATTGTCTGTCTTGCTTACTGTAATTGCATTCAATAGTCCACTGATTCTCTTGTCTGGGCTAATGTCACGAGCAGTGAAGAGCCAGATGCTCCGACTACATCATACACGGCTGCCGACCGCTCTGATAACTTGGCAGCACCACTCTACATCCCGTGATAAATTGTTGACAGTATAGATTGTGAACAGCTGAACATTGGAAGTGTATATAGAATAAGATTCATACCTTGTTGGAGCTCTGGCATCGTGATGTCAGCAAAAGGGCAGGTCATGTATTATTCAAATGCATCTAACACTGGAGAAGTGCCAACCGGCGATTGTATCTCAATGAATAGTAAAAAGGAAGGGGGGGGGGGGGTGATGGAGGACAGCAGTGTTGCCAGATGTAAAGAATAAAGAGGGAAAAAAATAAAATGTTTTCATGCGTCAAACATGCATCACTCTATTATAATACAAACAATACAAGGTGTTTATAATTATGGGTCTCTGTCCAGAACTGCTCCTCCGCTCCGCCCGTCAGCTGTGATTCTAAGAGGTGCTGTTTCTTGGGCTTTTTTCGTTTTTGTTGTTATTTCTTATCCTGGCTATTAAACCATGAAGTGATGTGTAAATAGGTTTGCATGTTTTTGTCTGACCGTTCATGTCACTTTTGTAGGTTCCATTAGTGGATTTTTCATACAACTCTGTTTTGAAACCTAAAATTGGATCATTGTACACTGAAAAAAATAATTCATTGAATTTAATTTTTTTTTTTTTAAGGTAAGTGGTTGCAATCAATTTATTTAAGCTACATTTAAACAAAAGTTTTATATTTAATTTTACGTTACTAATCTTTTTTTGTTTAAATGTAGCTTAAATAAATTGATTGCAACCACTTACCTTAAAAAAAATTATTAAATTCAATGAATCATTTTTTTTCAGTGTAAGTTAATGATTTGGATCTTAGGCAGTAACTGTGTTATACAACTTGGACTTTTCATGAAAAACTGAGCTCACATTTGATTTTTTTTAATACATAATTAAATTTTTAGGATGATTATGTGAAAATATATCCTTGACCTCTTTCATATTGACTGAGTAAGGTCGTGTTAAAGATTTAAATCAAACTTTGATTCTCATAATCTACTACTTACACTGAAAAAAAATATTCATTTAATTTAATAATTTTTTTTAAGGTAAGTGGTTGCAATCAATTTATTTAAGCTACATTTAAACAAAAAAGATTAGTAAAGTAAAATAAAATATAAAACTTTTTTAAATGTAGCTTAAATAAATTGATTGCAACCACTTACCTTAAAAAATTTATTAAATTCAATGAATCATTTTTTCAGTGTACATTATGAGACTTTAGCCTGGATTTCACAGACAGGATCGCACATTAAAAAAAATAATATTTATGTATTTATTTAGTTTTTTCAGTTTTGCATGAATCCTACAACATTTCTCTAGCGCGCTCTACCATTTTTTTTTTTAGTTTAGTATATTTCATCAGTCATCTCATGATAATGCATCTGGGTTTGCCTTATCTATGAAAGATACGTATAATGATTTGAAATTGGTGATGTGTGTAAAATGCCTATTAAAGTGATACAAATGGTTTGAACATGTTTTAATGAATTTAACAATTGACGGTTAATACCACTGCTTTATTGTTCCACATAAGGGTTTAGAGCAATACTGTGACCCCTTTCCTTCCCACCCCCACCTTCACATTATTACCTGTGTACAATATATGCTGCCACGGTCACGTGTATATGTAGATGTCCAACCAGTCTATTTGTGGAAATAAATAAAGAAGTGAGTCTAAGGGAAATTGCCCTTCACCTCTGTGTATAGGTGATCTGCATGTGCAGATCTGGTGGAATTGCTTTGTGGGGAGCCTCCCTGGAGGCTGATGGCCCTCCTCTCCACATTGCAATGGGGAAAGGCTATAATTTACACTTTTTGGATTCCATTAATCTCCTTGTTCCACAGATCCTGACACACGGGACAGGGCTTTTTTGCATATTAGCTTCCAAAGATGTGGACGTATTTACATGAGCAGCCCGACTGATGATCAAAAACATGCTGTTTCGTCAGAAGCATGTGAAAAACAAAAACATTATGCGCTGAGGTAAATTGTGTTGGCTTAAGAGTTTTTTTTCCTGGTTTGTTGATGCAGATGTATCCCATCACACAGAATTTTACTGCATTTGGTCATAAATGAATAATGATCATATTGGTTGGCTAGACTTAAACTCTGAAGCGTGACCGTTTGACTAAGATGAGATCGTGGATTTCAGCCTTTAGCCTCACTCTAGATTGGAAATTTAAGTTTTATTTCTCTCATTCTCTCTAAATGTGAGAGCACGCACTATAGAGAGTCGGATGCCAGCTACATGTACATTTAGTGATGCACATTGTTTAGCCACATTTCTAATATATTTTGTCTTAAAAAAGTTTGGATATTTAAGTCATGTGCATGTCATTTTATTGTGGCTCAATGGGTAGCACTGTTGCCTTACAGCAAAAAGGTCCCCGGTTTGAGCCCCGGCTGGGACAGGTGACCTTTCTGTGTGGAGTTTGCAGGTTCTCCCTGTGTCAGCGTGGGTTTACTTTGGATACTCCGGTTGGATACTTAGAGGCTGTTTACACTTGGCATTAACATGCGTTTTCGTCGATCGGATCACAAGTGGACAACATTAATGCCAGGTGTAAACGGTGTTCAAAACGTTTTGAACGCGTCCACTTTCGACCACTTTCAACCACATTCAGAGGTAGTCGAAACCACTTTCGATCGGATCGCTTTGGAGTTGCGGAACGCAATGTGGTTGAATGTGTTCGAACAGCCACACGCGACCGCCTTCTCTCCACCCATTTATCTAATCTGAGGTATTAAACACAAATTTTACGTCTTTTTTTTTACTTCTGCCGTGAACATACGGTGAACAGCGCTATTTTTAGCCTTTCATTGATAAAACTACTGCGGGTGTTCTCCGTAGTTTCGTTTTGAAAGCGTGAAAGTTGCGCGATCCTATTTCATCAATTGCGCTGAAAATTCAGAGAAAGCTCCAACAAATAAACGTACAAAACCCTGTGCAGCATGTATACTTGCTAAACAAGCAGCGGGCTCCGACATAATATAAGTTTGCGTCCATATAAACTCATAATTACCCCCGCTCGCGTTTGAATGACAGCAGAGAGACTCGCCCACCGTCTCACAGACCACCCCCTCACAGTATTCAGGACAGACGCGGTCGAAAGTGGACAAAAGAGACGGATTTAAATACCAGGTGTAAACGTAATGTGTCTCTCTCGTCCACTTGTGATCCGATCGATGAAAACACATCTTAAAACCAAGTGTAAACAGCCCCTTAGGTGAACTGGAGATATACCTTACTCCAATGTATTTGTGGATTACCTTGTGTATTGAATAACTGGTTCTCGCCATGAATATAGCCAATAGTGTTAAAGAGCACCTATTGTCTGATTCACGTTTAAAAAAAAAAAATGGTGTGTATTCGTACATGTTAATGATATGTAAAAGGTACAAACCCCAAAGTAAACAATGACGCAAGTTATCGTCTCCAATGTAAATCTCTTTTCTTGGACTACAACAAACATATGGATTGTAGGCAACAGTTTCCTTCCTGAGTTTGGTGATGAAGATAAGACCAACATTATCATAATTCCTTGGATTATCAGCCTGTAAATTAACTCCTGTTAGCAACCGAATCTTTTAAACATGATAAGAAACGCGTCACATTTCCGGCTGATGAGGCCAATCACAACTTACAGATTAGCTGGGCAATCAGGTAAATTCAACCCCGTTTGGATCCTAAGGAATGAAGGGGGCTAGGCTAAATGCTAACACATTCATGACCATAGACTGTAAAAAAATATGGACAACGCGACCTCCATTGTAGTGAATTGAAGCCAAAAATGTCCGACCATGGTTGCCACCATATTACGTAAAACGTCAGTTTGGAGCCAAGGCATGCGCAGAAGGAATCTTCCGTGGGGCCAGAAGTAGAGCAGCGGTATCAAACTTCCGTCCAAATGCTCGCACGACCAATTAAACCACGCCAATCATAACGACACGCCCCGTTTCTATAACATCAAATTACTAGCTAAAATAAAACGTATCACAAAAATAAACACTTGAACATATATCAGCATGATAACAACTACTTGAAGGACCAAAACCATCTTTCGGAAACTTTTATTGGAAGTGTAAATAATTGTTTTATTTAGAGCAGAGTCCCATTCGTTTGCATGGAGAGGGCGGGGTTTATGACTTGTACTTCAGCCAGCCACCATGGGGCGATCAAAGAGCCAGCTGCTTCACTTTTCAAGACTTATGAGGCACACCCTCACAACGCGCTGTACAAAGATTAAGTGCACGCATTGAAAAAAGATAGGTACCTGTATGTATTAATTTGTCTAAGTTGAGGTAAGAACATAGTAAAATATTGAAAAACTGTGGTGTTTTCCTTCAACTTTATGCTGCTACATTTTACAGTGATCCACTTCAGTAAAAAAAAAACCACTTCAATCAAGGCTTTTTTGCCTAATTTCATTTTTATAATTTTATAAACAATTTGTAAATTTTATAGCACAAGTAGTTACTGTAGGTTGCATTATACAGCATTGCTAATACTGAACTGTTAAATTAAAGCATATTAGCATATATTTTTATGTTACTTTAACTTATAAAACAAGTTTAAATTGTTTAACTTAATTTCAACTTATCATGTCAAAACTTTAAAAAGTGGGTTGAACTGACTTGCATAATCAAGTTGTTTAAACTTCATGCTGCATTTTTTTACAGTGTGTATTTATGTTTCTCCTAAATCCGCTGTTATGCTTTTGTACAGTATGTGCTCATTTAATAATTTTTTATTGTACAGTAAACAAGTTAACCATGATGACAGATAAAAAAAACGTTTTTACATTTATCTCAAAAGAATAAGTAAGAAAAATATGAACACATTTCCAGTTGTCACATCTACAAAGTTCTGTACCTGGATCATATTAATCAATTATACCAAACAGATGTTTAATTGCACCTATAGAAGGTGCAGCTGCTAAAAGCAGCCTGTGAAAAGGGAAAATGAGCACATAGTGTAATGACCTGCCGTGGATGGAAATGGAACTGTTTACTCAGTGCACACTACTCCTCCATATGGCAAATGAACAGGTGAGAAGAGCGTGTGAGCCCAGAGGTGAAGATAATGGACTTCAGTAGTCACCGGTCTCCTCTGTGTTCTTTCTCTCTCACTCAGATAGTCATGTTTCCTGTAGCTGTCAGCACCAAAGTAGATTTCGTGGAGGAATTGAGGGAAACACAACAATATCCATCTGATCTACAGTTGCGAAACAACTAGCTTGAAATTATTCATGCTAGTGGACTTCAGACATGCAAACTCATCTTGTGTTGTTGTAGTTCAAGATTCGTTTTCTTTGTTTTTGGAGGAAGATGTTTTATTTATTTTGTCTTTTTTTCTATTTGGGAAGAGATAAAACCCCTAGATCTATTCACTAGACATTTTTAGAAGTCCTCCTACTGCCCAATGACAGAGATTCCTAAACAAGATTCCAGGGGGAACTTCGAAGCCTATGAAGCAAAAAACATTTGCTAAAAATAAAAACTGTATAACTTTCAAAAGAATTAAATATATTTTTTAATTCAGTGGAAAATTAGTCAGATGAACCCTAAATTTCAGGCGTGGTGTTAATGAAGCGATATTTCAGTCTTAATGATGGATTTATGTTAAGGAAACACTATCCTATGATATGTCTTACAGTCTCTGTCCCTATTCTTGTTACCTGTCCCCATTGTGCCTCTACACAGAGGCACACCCACTTCTATTTAAGCGCCTCTCTTGTCTTTCTCCATAGAGGAATGTGTGCTGGTGCCTGACAGAGCCTGTGGTCCGTTTAACATGAGAGAGAGAGGCTGAAAGAGATGATGGCATTGCTCATTAAATATACGCAGGTTAGTTCCAAGCACGCTGAGACCAGCGTAGACACACACACATGCACAAACTCCCACCTGCTTCTGGGATGCTGCGTGTGCATCCTCCTCAGTTCAGACATAAAACACAAGCCTCCTTTAAGAAGGAAGATGCCACCTTGTGGTTGCCCACAGAGCTTAGCTGTCTTAGATGCATTACGCTCCCATGTCCTTCAAATCACATAGCGAGATTAGTCAACAGCAAGATTGTGGTTTAATAAGTAAATGACACTAGTCTTGAAATGCATTTTAAATAATACAATTAACCTTTTTTTATTACTCCCCGTGTAATTTAAGGCAGGGTTATAATGCAAAACAAGATTGAAACTAGGGATACCGCAGTGACGGTAATGTAGTCCAGCTCACTGGAGTTTTTTTTTTTTTGAAAGTTACTGCTTTATTTTCCCTTGTGAATGCGTAATTGTTGGACTGGTGGGAAGAAGAGAGAAAATACAGAGGGTTTGTCCTCTCATGACAGATTGTGTACGGGCACAGCCGCGCAGCTCTTTGTTCAGGTGTCATCTTAGCATTCATGCTAATAGAATAAGCATGCTGTAGCATTGCTTTATGTAATATTGAGTGTTTCTTTGATGTGACAGCTTTTTAGGTAGCTCTCATGTGACCCACATTGTGTAATTATTCATGACCGTTGTGTCTGAAAACAAAGCCATTGTACAGTTTTCCCATGTACTTATTCTTTTATTTATTTTTTGGTTTATGTAATGTTGTTTTCATCTTTTGCTCTCAATTTTAATGGAATAGCGAATTAAGAAATCTTTGACCTAAAAAAAATTAGTGTAATTGGATTACATTTCATTAAACTATTGCTAGACCCTGAATTTAACCTGTATTAAAATATAAAAAAACATATTTTTTATATGTGACCTACCTGTAAATATATATATTATAATGGTCCTAATCTCATACTAAGATTATATGACTTTATCTTGTATTTCACAGACAGGGTCACATATTTAATATTTTAACAAATAGGATCACTAGTATTATCAACATCATTTTAAGCCATGAAAGCTGCCATGATATCTGTGTCTCTTGTCTTGTAAAGACTCTGTAATCTAAAACAGCGTACAGATGTAATGATAAAGATGTTGGAGTAAAGGTCTGCTAAGCTGGTGTACTAAACAGAAGATGCATTTAAAACATATGGCTGAAGAAATAAATAGTAGCAATGGATATTTATGTTTGTGCGGCGTGACCGACTGTGTAGCATCTTTCTTTGGTTGTCTGCTTCTGGTTATTTCCGTCCCATCACTTGTTTCCCAACTTCCAAAGAGAGTGATGTAATTGCTACGTTATAGAGCCACACATATTTTCCATCTTCAGACACTTAGCCTGCAGGCTTTGCAAAGGAAAATAGAAATTTAATTTACTTAATTAAAACATATTTGCATATGGAAATTGTCAGAACATTGTTTTCATTTAGGCAACCTTTAGGCTAAGTATAATGCCTTACATATATTTACATAACATCCAGAATGAGACGGAAATAACTGATCATTGATCAGACACTTCACCTACTATACTAATACACGCACACACGCAGTTTACATATCACGCTACATGTTTGAAAGTCGGCTGGTTGTATGGCCATTTTACACCCGGTCACTTCATGTGTTTTCTTTGATCGTACAGCTGTCTGATTTTTTAAAACTGTTACATTTTCATTTGGCCACATAAATGCATCTTGGCAAAGCGGATATGAATCCGATCTTTTACTACAGCGCAAAATGCAAATACACTGTTCATTACTCTGCCTTAAAAACACTTAAGACGATGTTTATGCAACAAAAAGCAGCACTTACTGTATGTTGTACTGTATGTTGGGCAAAGGACGCGCATCTCATTGCTTGGCATGAGCTGGAGCATGCAGTACAGAGCAGCAGGAGAGTGATGGCGTGATGATTTAACGTACAGGTCCATGACGGGGAAAAGAGTTCACAAAACTCTCTCTAAAAGTTTTCTTTCTTGGTTTAATATCATTCAAGGTTGTCATTGGACTCTTATGTTGGTTCTAGAAAGTTTTTTAACCCGCTCCATGTCTTTTTACGATTGGATAGCTATCCGATCAGAGAAAACGCATGAAGTGACCAGGTGTAAACACCCTTTGTTTTTAAGGCACAAATGTATTTTGTTAATTTCATATAAAGTCACTATTCCAGTGTGTGACAAAAGATATGTATCTTAATGCCATCCATCTTTTTTAAGTGAATAATGGACAATAAGTAGAAAGATCAGACAAGATGAGTGTCTTTATCACATCTCTGAATCTCACCAACCAGCTAACCTATGATATTCAGAATCCAAAGTGATGGTACGGGGGAAGGGTACAAACTAAACCCATGCAGTTTTCTTTAGTAGCTAACTTATACATCAAGAAAAAGAGACCTAATTAATTAAGAACAGTATGAGAAGTAATGGGATATTACAATATAAATTGCTACATTCTGGAACCAATTTAATCCAATTACTGGAAATCCCTCATGAATACAATACCTCAAAAATCACTCTGTAATGGTCTCAGGGGATAGGGTTGTCAGACAGTTTAGAAAAAAAAACGAGAGAAAAGATCCCATTCTCTTTAAAGCCAATGATAATTTGCTAATTGACATTTTGGGTCATTTCCACCTGAAACCCACTCAATGCAAAGTCACTCTCACTCAATCAAGACTGTGAATTGTTTTTAGTGGACAATAGACAAAATCAGAGGTCACACTGAAGTATCCTAGTTTCAGCCGAAAAGTTTCTTTGAGTTTAAGTCAAGAAAAGTTTCTTTCCTCACATGGAATATTGGATCAAAGTTTCCATCAAACATGCAAACATACAATATCATTGGTTCTTTGGTACTCTAAGGATGTGTTCTGCATTTCTCTGTCTTATTCTTTGTTTGATTGTCTATCTTAATATGCAGTCTATGAGATCGTGCTCATCAGTGTTTGGGGGATGGAAAAGTCACTCAACACGCACACATTGATCTAATTTACTAAACCAGTTCTCTTAATCAGTCTGAAGTATCTTTAAGTAGAAAAGTCAGTCGCACCACTAATTGAGGGTTGTTTTTTACATGGTAATGTTTTGTTAATTACGACCATTTTGCCATAACCCTCTCGGTTAAAAATGAAATAAGGACATTAATTGGCATTAGATTGCAAAGCTGTTGAGTTTGAAGGTGTTTCTTATGGCCGATGAAAGGGAAGTCACGACTAAGCTTAATGTCTGACTAATATAGATTAAAGGGATACTTCACCCAAAATTAAAATTCTCTCATCACTTACTCTCATGTTGTAACAAACCTGTATAGACGGTTTCATCGGACACACGTGATAGACGTCTGGATCCGACTTTACTTCCGGTTTCGTTTTTTAATGGTCTGACTAGTTGCTAAACTGATCTCCTGAACAAATGCCTCCTCGAAAATAGAGGTCGACCGATTTATCGGCCGGCCGATTAATTGGCCGATTTTTGGCATATTTTAAAAAATCGGCTTTGGCCGATTTTGCTGCAAAATTAGGCCGATTAATAGGCAGGCGCATCTGCGGGCACCTAAGCGCTGTTGTAGAGCTCGTGACGCTGCCTGCCTCTTGCTGCAAGCAGCTCGCTCCCGTCTCGTGTGTGTGCAGCCATGCCTTGTTCACAAACAGCTTTACTAAATGATGGCGGATCGCGCGAATTAAGCAGCCAGTACAACAGCGCGACGGGGTTATGTCTCGCGGTGCACTGTCCGTGCAAAGATTAGGCTCATTTCATGTGATTAATGAGTGATGATGAGTTTTGTTTGCGTGACAGAGAGAGAAGAGCCGCGCCCGCACGCTTTCTGTCTCCCTGCTTTTATTACTCAAAACAAAACTGACCCGATGGCGAAAGGTCGGAAGACCAAATCATATCCACCGAGGAAATGTTTTTCGTGTTGTTACAGTAACACTTTGTTTACAGTTTTGCGCTGCTCAGCCTGGATTAGAACACAGCGCGTCCGATTCGCGAACTGACTCCTTTGAACGGATTCGTTTGAATGAACGGTTAAAACAACAGATCTGTCCCAACACTAAATTCACAAGACGTCACTGTCAGCACAATCAGTCACTTATAGCGTCTCAGAAATGAGAATGTAAATGTGTTTAAAAAGATTTTCCCTAAATAACAGTCTCAACTAAAAACCATAGACATTTACTATGTTAACTTCATGATGAATAAATATTTTATCAGGTCTACCAAATAAGGATTTTATCCTACAAAGCAATAAAAGCCATGGTAAAAAACTGATAAAAGATAATGACAGCAGAGTGTCAGGTAATAATCTGTGTCTGATAAATGCATGGTGCAGAGGAGGTTGTAAAACTCTTCAGAAAGACCAGTCATATATTTTTAAATACTTTGACTTAAATAGTGACATTTTTGCATTTAAAATATCTGCTAATAATGATGAGAACATTTTGATTATTATGTACATATAGAAAATCGGCCAAACATATCGGCCATCGGCTGCCCTGATTTCTAAAAAATCGGCATCGGCCAGAGAAAAAGCATATCGGTCGACCTCTACTCGAAAATAACAAATGTTTTGGTTTCCTAGGTAATCTATGTTTTGTTTTTTTGCTTGTTATATAAATAAATTACGTTAAAGAACTTTGTTGTTATTTATTCTTAGCGGAGCTTACCGGAAGTTACGTGCGGACCGCGACAGCCGCTTGTTTATGTTGTTACTGCTGAAACGGTCTATACATTTCTTTGTTCTGATGAACACAAGAAAGACATTTTGAGGAATGTTTAAAACCAAACCTATCAGATGCCCCATTTACTTCTATTGTAGGAAAAAAGAATACTATGGAAGTGAATGGGGCTCATGATCGGTTTGGTTACAAACATTCTTCAATTGTGTTCATCAGAACAAAGAAATGTAAACAGGTTTGTAACAACATGAGAGTGAGTAAATGATGACAACTATTTTAGTTCATTTTTTTGGTGAACTATCCCTTTTAGCAAACTGGTGCTTAAATTCCAAAAAAAACTGTTTCTTTCTGATATTATCAAGGTCAAGTGGAAATTTAGATTTTGCTTTGCAACAAAAAGTCTAAGAGGAATGTGGTTGTATGTCATGGACAGTCAGGCTTTATTTTTTATTTTTTGACTAGCTGATGTCACATGATGTTCATGATTATTTTTAGTAAGTTATTTCCACACAGGTTAATCGAACATTTGCTAAAAACGAATAAGTATGATGTTGTTGTTGTTTTTGTGTGTTAACATTTACTATGTAATCTTCACAATGCTATTTGATTTAATTTGTGCATATGTGTATTTTAGCCAGCCTATATGTGTCTGTTTATGTATTGTCTGCAGTCTGTACAGTGTACCGATTCTCTAAAGCAGATATCCATGTGTATCATTCCTGCATTCCTATTTTATTTTATTTTACTTAGATATTTTTGTGCATGAACATTTAAGAGCCAGATGTTGTGAGGTGATGTGATGAGGATTCACAGTCCCCAGGGGTTGGTTACCATAGCAGTTAACATTCCCCGCTTCTGTTCGCCCATCTCTCTCAGAAGATGCAAATGTCTTTGATAAAACATTTTACAACTCCACGTGTGTCTGTTCGGACGCATACAATCATTTCTTAATTTTCCGTAAAGTAAGTAATCCCTTTTCATAAACCAACCTGGCTGCGTCGACACCTTGAGAGATTATATTGTAAGAGCATGGAAGACCTGCGTGATATTTCATCTTTTTGTAATGAGTCCTTGAAATGATGCCTGGAATGAAAGTGAATGCCCATTTGATGGCTCGTTTTTTTTTTTTTCAAAAGCTGATAGATGCAGAATAAATGACAAAGCGGGAAAAATGTGCATAACAAGAAAACAACAACAGCAGTGATCCTGAAGTATTAGTCTGAAACATTGCAAATTTAAAGGTTGTTTTCAACCGCTTCTACGAGTATTTAAATTACGTTACACAGCTTATCGTCTCACGATGACAAGACTAACACATTCAAATATAAGAATTCAATAGCTTTGCAGCTAAAATAACTGCATTTCCTAAAATCATGACAACACATAACATCACACACACAAGGTTTTAATTCCCTATAATAACCTTTTTACAAAGAGCCCTAACTGTGAGTCTGCACTTCATTGCTTCTCGAATGTGCGTGCGTGTGTGTGTGTGTGTGAGAGTCCACGAGAGCTTTGCATTTAATACAAAGCGATTTTTGAGTGTTCACAGGTTGCTTCAGGAGTGTCGGGTTTGGTGTAGCACCTGACTGCTAAAGGTTAAGTAGTAAACAAAATGATGTTGTTTCACATTGTTCAAAATAATCAAGATAAAGAGTATCATTGAGGGGTCAGGGTGCTTTTTGCTCTAAAATTATGCTAAACAGGCAGATCTCCATCACTGTTATTAATTTCTGTAAGCTTAGCCTGTTGGCTTATCTCCCTACGCCCCCCACCTCCCCCCGCCTCTAGCTACAGAGCATATCTCAGATTAGACTAATATTTAGAGAACAGGAGAATAGGGCGTCAGATCGGGGGGCAAATCGCATTGCAGAGATGTTCATACCGCTGTAAAGTCACAATGATAAAGAGTTAATCACATCTTTCCTCTCCTGTCCTCGTGGGTGTGGATTTGTCCTTGTACCGCATCCTGTGTCTCATATAGCCTCTGGCTACAGCTCTGTCAGGTTTAGGGACCGTGGGACGGAGGTGAGGAGGGGGAAACATGTTTACCCTGAAAACAAATGGCTCCAGTCGGTATATCCTGAACTTGAAGGGATCGTTCGCCTGAAAAGGAAATACATTTATTTTGTGAGGCACAAGGTGAAATTTTCTAGAATTTAATATGTAAGCTGGCCTTAAACATTTTTATAATGGAACCATTCAGCCAAAAATTGTTCTTCTATGACAAAGGTAAAAAAAATGCAATCCAACACATCACTTTTGAATCAAAATGTGTCATCATGCTCCAAGCTTCTCCACCTTTGTCCATGAGTACACCATAACTTGTTCAAACCATCATTGTGAAGTCAATTATGCCTATTGTTTGTGACCGTCGTTCAATTTTAATGATGTATCTCTTTACCGTAACGCTACGATGTTTAATGGTAATGCTCCATTCCCATGCCGGTTTTTATAGAACATGTCAGAACGGTAATAGATGTAAAACATTGTTAATGTGTTGCTAATGAAATCTGGACAGCGACAAGTCTACGAATTGATATAATTCAAGCAGTTGCTGCAGAGCGGATGGGTGTTTCAAAGTCGTAATTCAAAAAGCGTAGCAGGGTTCAGCAATTAGGTGTTGGACTAATTTGCTACAAAATAAGTCAATGGGTTTTCAGTGTCTTGGGCCAGCGTGAGCAGCAACGGCTGATTGCATTAGTGCTATAGAGAGCAGGGCTCATAAATATATTTATTAAGCTTGATATTTCAGGAGCAGTGGAGACAGATGTTATCTCCACAGACAATGTGTTATTAATCTCTTCAGAAGTGTGGAGTTTGTGTAGAGAGCGGCGATAACACGCTGAAGGACCGAGAGAGAGACTTTTACGCTCCCGCTCTGGTGGGAGGCACAGCAAGGCCTCAAATTTTCATGAATTTATTGAACCACAAACTCAGAGATAATCAAAGATAATCATTTCTCAGATGAGCAGGCTCTGTGTGGGTTTATAGTCGGTAAAAGCAATCAATAGGAAACACTTACACAAACTGCGGTTTAAAAAAAGAAACAATATAGAGAAATTGAAAGAAGAGAAACAAAGATGGCGTAACGTAAGGCGCAGAGCAAAACAGCTAAAGAATATGATGCTCAGTCCGGTTTGAAAGGGTGTGTTAGGTTTATAAGAAAAATCCAATGATTTGTGCGAAATGTTTACTGTGTTGGAACACATACAGTTCAACTTAAACTAGTATTGTAGCAATCGCCGACATGACATTGCAGGGGTCAAAATTATTGATTTTTACTTAGGATATTAAAGGGACACTCCACTTTTTTTTTTTGAAGTTTCAGCTGATCTTCGGGTCCGGTGCTACCACTTTTAGCATAGCTTAGCATAATCCATAGAATCTGATTAGATGATTAGCCTAAAAATGATGAAATGATGAAAAAAGTGCCCCAAAATAGTCCTCTGCTATTGAAAGATACTAAGGGGACTATATTCTGCTGCTGCGTAATATCATTGCGCCTCCTGCAGCGGCAGCAAAGTACCTCATTATTATGACAGAATGAGAGTATTGTTCCTAGCAATATCTGCCTAGAAAATCGCAACTTTTAATTTTCTGTCGGTCTTAGTACACGATGTAACTACAAAAGAGTCAAGTTTTAAATTAGAAAAATATAGAAACTCTATTTTTGAGCGAGATGCTAATGGTCTAATCAGATTCAATAGATTATGCTAAGCTATGCTAAAAGTGCTAGCACCAGACCCGAAGATTAGCTGAATGGATCCCAAATGGTAAGAATCAAATGTGCAACTCTAGGGAAGCTGGAAAATGAGCATAATTTAAAAAAAGTCAGTGTCCCTTTAAGTAAAGATCATGTTCCATAAAGATATTTTGTAAATGTCTTACCATAAAAAGAACAAACATTTATCATTAGTAAAATGTGTTGCTAAAGACTTCATTTGGATAACTTTAAAGGGGATTTTCTCAATATTTTTATTTTTTGCACCCTCAGATTCCAGGTTTTCAATAATTGTATCTCGGCCATCCTGACAAACCATACATCAATGGAAAGCTTATTTATTCAGCTTTCAGGATGATGTGTAAATCCTATGACTGGTATTGTTGTCCAGGGTCACACACAGGGGCTAAAGGTGAACTTTTCATCTCTTCGTAAGAGATCTTGATTTGTGACACAGGACTACATTGGTTGAAATTCATAACTTTTTAAGTTAACAGTCAACATGGATATTAAACTGTAGGTTCGCTTCTGTTTTTAAACATTATATTAAAATTTGCTGTAATTTCACTGTAAAAAAATGCTGTAATTATGCAGCTGGTTGCCAGCAATTTACTGTAGAAAATAAAGACTGAAAATGTTTCATGTTCATTTAACTTTGAACAAACTGTTGCCAGTAAATAACATAAATGTAAAATCTACAGTAAGTTACTGGCATCTAGTTGCCAGTAATACCCAGTAATACTGTAATTTCTACTGGACATTTTTACAGTGTATGTTAAAACAATAAAGACAAAAATTTCACCTTTTAATTTCTTAAAGGCATTTTCTCACTCTCATGTTTTTACAAACCTGTATACATTTTTTTTGTTCTGATGAACATGAAGAAAGATATTTTGAGGAATGTTTGTAAACAAATTGCACTGTTAAAAAGCTCTGTAGAAATTACAGTATTACTGCCAGCAGTTTTACAGTGACTTACTCTAGATTTAAATTTTTGTTATTTACTGGCAACAGTTTGTTCAAAGATAAATAAAAATTAAACATTAACCAGATTTTTTATCTTTTTATCTTTATCTTTAAAGGTTGTTAAGGATTTCTAATTCCCAGAATGCTTTGCATGAGGCTGTTTTTATAATTTTTTCATATTATATTGTAAAGACAAAGACTTGTTAATGTTTAATAAAACATTATTTAAAAATAAACTGTTGCCAAAAAATGTGATAAATTTAAATCTACAGTAAGTTACTGGCAAACTGCATGAGCCCCATTCACTTCCATACTATGGAAGTAAATGGGGCTCATGAACAGGTTTGTTCATTCCTCAAAATATCTTATTTCTTATTTATCAGAACAAAGAAATGTATACAGGTTTGTAACAACATGAGAGTGAGTAAATTATTTTTATGTGACCTATCCCTTTAAAATTTCTTGAAGGGTGCAGCTAGCTTTTAACATCTCAGAGATACAGTATATTTTAATATTACTGTTTATATCAGGACTAGCTGTATGTACATTGTAAAATTGGATGTTTATCAATTTAAACAATTTCAGACTAAAATAATGTCTATTCAATATACATAATTTACAAAAAATAATGCTAAGTGCACTTTTGCATTTTATTTCATTTTTATGTTTAGTTTTATACTATTTAGTTAGACAATCATATACTGTTAGGCTACAATATCACCTATTTATCTATTAGCTGCCCTAACCTGAAAGAAATTGTCAACTCATCTGTGTTAGTTGGAATTTCAATATAAGCGCATCGCAAATTTTTCAGGTGCTTTTGTAGAGTCGTAGCTGTTCTTGATACATTGGAGCTGTGTTATTCGTGTTAGTTGCACATATTTAAGTCTGACCTTTAATCCCGTTCCCTGTCAGAAATAACTTCCTGTCACTTCGCTTTGAACGTTAAAAACATAAAAGCAATAAAAACACACTTGTTTGGCTTTGTCTGGTCACCTAAGACACGGGTGCTAAACTGAATATAGTTTTATAGTGGCATGTGTGTGTGTTTTATTCTGTATGTGCCACATTCAGACCCACGACTGAGCGCCATTTTATTGCTTCCTTGAGCTTCCGTGGTAGAAATCCTTCTGATTCTTTTCACCCAGTCCCTCAGGCTAGACGTCTATATAGAGCAGATGTTCTCTGCAAAAGGCCATGAATGTTTAATCATTTGTGTTATTGATGCAGGTTTTTGTTTGTTATTTTGTGTGCGTGTGAGTGTAATGCAAGCGATGTGTGTGTGTGTGGGGGGGGTTATATGAAGGAGATAAACCTCCTCTAAATCCAACCCAAGCAGGACAGACTTGTAGAAGAAAGACATTATTAGATGTCATGTCTGTGCCAGCGCTCCATATCCTCAGCGCATCTCATCCCAGCACATCGCGGAGTGGTGCGGACACGCATTCGTGATCCTTTGTTTTTACACCGCTGTGTCTGCGTTATCCTCTCAAAATTGTACTGCGTGGATGTTGTGATTCAGATGTAATCCCGGATTCCAGAACAGCCGCTCACTAGCCAATCACAGATTTATTTAACGTTTACAAAATTGATCTGAAAATCTGATCAGAGATAACTGATAAGAATTGAAGCTGGAATAACACACCAACATGATTGCGATAGGAATGTGTTGCAGGTTTTGTCCACGTCTGTGCTATCAGACATAATTTAATTGAACTGATTTAGCTTCATTCCTTTTTTGTATCCTTTGTATTTTAGGGCTAAATGTATACTAGCATATTTAACAAAAATGTTTTTGTCTTTTAGTCATTTAATCGTGTTCTTGTAAATGTTTGTAATAAAGAACATTGCAATAGTTCAGACTTGATGCTAATTTCATTTTACCCTACAAAGACTTTGTAAAATTACCATAAGGATTTGATTATAGATAAATTACACTGTAAAAAAAATCTGTAGAAATTGCAGCTGGGTTGCCGGTAATTTACCGTAGATTTACATTTATGTTTTTTACTGGCAACATTTTGTTCAAAGTTAAATGAACATTTAACATTTACAAGTCTTCATCTTTACAGAGTAAAACTAAAAAACAGCATCAAGCAAAACATTCTGGGAAACAAAATCTGGACCAAAAAACAGAAAAAGGTTGATGATGATTTCTGGTTCCCAGAATGCTTTGCATGAGACTGTTATTGTATAGTTTTATTCTGTAAAGATAAAGACTTGTTAATATTTGAAATTTATTTAACTTTGAACAAACTCTTGCCAGTAAATAACATAAATGTAAATCTACGGTAAATTACCGGCAACCCAGCTGCAATAACATTGACATTTCTACGGAATTTTTTTACAGTGTACCAGGGGTGTCACGATTCTCCAAATCCTCGATTCGATTACATTTTCAATTCTAAGGTCACGGTTCGATTCGATTCTCGATTTTTACTTCTTTTTTTAAAGAACAGGATCCTATGCCATTTTTAGACTAGACTTTTATGAAATATAATATCTAACCTTGAACCCAGAAATGCCCTGCCATGTTATTCGTGCTGCCAGTGGAAAAATATGGTACACGCACATACCTGATTCAATGAAACTTCCTGTCAGATGAACATTCCTGTCACTACTTTCCACTTTAAATACGCGCTTTTATTACCGTCAGACGAGATTGTGAGACTATACTCCAATAAGTCATGTTTAAATGCTGTTTTCATAACTATTAAGCAACTGAAATAAGTTGTTGTGAAACTTAAACAGATCTGATTGAGTTCAGCTGAAGGCGGGAGGCGTGTGCTGTTTTTTGTTTCCCATGTAAAGAGCAGCTCGCATGGTGTCTCCTGCATCTGCCATGCTATTTTTTAACTTGGCTGTAGCTAGCTTAGTTAGAGGAGGTTGACTCGCAGCACTCAACACGTGTATATTTTTTCCGCTTGGCAACCCGACTGGACGTGACGGTGGTGTGGCAGCATCAACGACTCCATTTTTTAATTCGAAGTTCAAGGTTGTGACCGAGTGTGCCTCATAAGTCTTAAAAAGTGAAGCCGCTGGCTCTTTGATTGCGCCCTGGTGGCTGGCTGCAGTACAAGTCATAAACCCCGCCCTCTCCATTCAAACGAATGGGACTCTGCTCTAAATAAATAAATAAAAATACACTTCCAATAGAAGTTTCTGAAAGATGGTTATGGTCCTTTCAGGTAGTCGATATCATGCTGATATATGTTTAATTGTTATTTGTTGTGATACGTTTTATTTTAGCTAGTAATTTGATGCTATAGAAATTGGGCGTGTCGTTATGATTGGCGTGGTTGAATTGGGCGCCCGAACATTTGGTCGGAAGCAGTGTTGGGGGTAACGCATTACAAGTAACGTGCATTACGTAATAATATTACTTTTCTGAAGTAACGAGTAAAGTAACGCATTACTTTATAAATGTACACATTAATATTTGAGTTACGTTTTTAAAAAAGTAATGCAAGTTACTTTTCAGTTTAATTCATTCAATTTAAAAATAAAATTATGTACTGAATTAAACTGAACATATTAACGTAGAATTACGCAATCTGTGTGACTGAGCGGAAACAGTTTGAGTCAGAAACGATGATGGCCTAAGTTTGACATTTTTGCAATCATAAAAAACACCCGCAAGGCCTGAAAGAGATGAAGCCTCAGCCAAGTAAGAAAAAGTAATGCAAAAGTAACTTAGAAGTAGCGCAAGCATAACTTTCCATGACAAGTAACTAAGTAACCCAATTAGTTACATTTTTGGGGAGTAACTTAATATAGTAATGCATTACTTTTAAAAGTAACTTTCCCCAACACTGGTCGGAAGTTTGATACCGCGGCTCCGCCTCTGGCTCCAAGGACGATTCCTTCTGCGCATGTCTTGGCTCCAAACTGACGTTTTTTACGTAACATGGTGGCGACCATGGTCGGACATTTTTGGCTTCAACTCATTACATGGTCGTCCATCTTTTTTTACAGTCTATGGTTGAGACTTAATTTTGGTGACAACCTTATAAATTACTGAAGGAAACAGTTGTAACGTCAATCTAGGTAAATAGGTTAAAACATATTTAACTTTTATGCATCACGCTGCTTAAATGGATGAACTGTAATATCTATACGTAAATATCGGAATTAAAATACAAATAGCAAAATTACACGCCATCGTTTTTACAGCCGCAGTACCTTTCATAGCGGCACCGTTATACCACGTAAGTGTGCTACAAAGGACACTAGGAAGCCAACCCTAAACATTTTAGTAGATATTCTGTTCTGCAGAAACGACGCTCCTGCTGTTCTTTATCAGTGTTACAGCAGCCACCAATGAAGCTTCTCCTCTGCTCTGTGCTCATCGGGGAGCGCGGCCCGCCTGGTTTCCAAACTGAATTTTTATTCAAATAAAAAGTGGTATGTTAGTATTTGAACTGACGGCTGAAGCTGATAATTAGTCTGCATGGAGTCAGCTTTGATTGGCGTTGTAATTGGATTGTCATTGGGCTGAAAACCTATTATCTTTGGCTCATGCCCCATGAAATTTGTTGGAAAAACTTTGCTGCCAGTCATTCGAGCGGCCATCTTGGGCTTGCAAATGAGGTTTAAAGGGAGGGAGATCGGTACTGCTGGGAGGCTCACATGACTGCGTCCCTCTACACAATTCCATTGGTATTGATTAATGATATTAACTTTGCAGGTATCTCTTCCAGCATGCTGTGTTATTGGCCATTGCTTAGGACTGCTGCTGCTAGAAGCGCAAGAGATGAGAACAGAGCGAACGAGGTAGAGGAATAATGAGAAAGCGGAGGAAAAAGGAGGGAGAGCTTTAAACTGCAGGCGTCTTTTTATTTGCATTAATGTATATGAAGAGTACTGAGTACACTGTAGGCGTCGTTCACTTATTGTATATAGCGCACAGTTGTTGAAGTGGGAAAGGATTGCATCTTAACATAAAGCATTGTCGAGCGCTGCTGCACAAACATGCAAACGGTGGCTTTTTTAACACAACCTGTGAGGCTTGAAAACGCATCAAAGGAAAGAGATTTGCATTTTTGGTGTTTGTAGGTGGCTGCGAGTTGAAAAGGTGTGACTGCAATCCCATGTTCCTCACACGTACGGAACCGAGGCCTAAAACAATAGGCTGCGGCGACGACGCCTTCCTCAGGTGTGAGTGGGTGTGTGATTGGCTCTCTGCCCTCTGTTTTCTCACTTCACATGCAGATGGCATTGATACATATATTCACACCCATAAGCCCCTGCGCTCAGCCGCCCCGGCCCCGGGGACCATATTTGTGCAAAAACAGCATCGGCATCACGCGAGAGACGTGCGTGGAGAACGACGCCCCGTGGTGAAAATGATTATTTTGTGTAAAGTTGAGAGGGAGCTCAGCGTGTTGGAATTTGTTGAAAAACAGACGGGGTAGCAGATCCCCCAAGTAGATCCCACACAACCATGCAGCGTTTAATGACTGCCGTGAAACCTACATATAAATATGTCACTTTAAAACAACTTGGAGTCAAAGTTTTGTATATGAAAGATTTTTTATAGGGGATTAAGTTGCATTTGCAACCACTGCATTTGAGTTAACCAGGTAAAGGCATACAGTAGTTCACCCAAAAATTTTTCGTTGTCCAGTTGTGCATAATTTTCTTTCTTCCAAGCACCGAGTTAAGCAGGATTTCATTGCAACTTTTTGCATTTTGTGAGTAACAAAATATAATTTTCGAAGGTTAACTATAAATTTAAATAACACAAACTTTTACACTGCATAAATAACATCATATGTTTCGCATAAAAATATTTATATGTTTAATGAATACACTCATTATAGTCCAGGTATAAAAAGTGAAAGAATTATTTTAGTTACGAAAAAATGAGCCGATTTAATTCAGCGTATTGTGTATTTGTTTGCCATTGAGAACACTCAGTGATATGGTAGATGACATTTTTCGAAACTGAGCACAAAGCATGGCACTCTGTAACCTCTTATGCGAACACTGTTGATCAGTCTGTTCCAACTGTCATCTTATTTGCATGCGATGGACGCATCATTATTCACTACATTTGATGTCCGCAAAACACATTAGAACTGTTTCCTTGAGCAAAATATTAAGGGCCCGCCATAGCAGACATCATTTGTGTACCCAAATTGTAAAATGTAAATTGATATGTAAGAAAATGGCCCATTAACTTTTTCATTAATGGTTATAATGCATTTTGAGTGTCGTCTGCGGAGAGAGCACATGTTCATTTGAAATGGGAACTGGGTGGCTCCACAAACACGCTTTCACTCACAGATATTTATTTATTTATTAATTTCTCTGCCCGCTGTGAAATCATGTGTCTGTCATTATGGTGTTACTATTAATCAAATCAAGTCACCAATATGTTCAGCGATACTTTCTAGAATGAAGTCTGTATAATGAATTATGAAAGGGATTCCTAATGCTTCATAAAGATGTTTGTAATGCATTGTTGTATCTCTTGTGTTGGGATTTAAGGTTCCACATGAAATGGTCAAGTCCCATGTGACATACGTATGTGTTATAGGCAAAGTCTTTTAAAGCCATATACTAGTTTTATGTGTGGAACGGACATGAAAGTTGAATTGTTTTCTAGCCTTGACAATAGCATGCTCTTTAAAGTGTACATTTTATCAGTCCATGAATTCCCTGAAAACTAAACCACAAGTGACCCTTGGATGCTAGCTCCTTTCTACCAGTTGAGTTACAGAAAACCTAAACAGCAGTGGCGGCCAGCGACTCTTTATTCGTGGGCGCTCAATGCAAAGTTTGTCACAACATGTATGTAGCCCGTCAGGTGTGTGTTTCCTTATTTCAAAATATGTGTTTTGCGTGTATGTGCATAACGTGTCTTGTCAAAATAAGTGCCTGCTGCAAATGCATCAAAAGGGTTTATGATAAAAGAGACGCCCGTGTTTGCCAGATACTCGCATAATCTCATGTGCAATCAGAGTTTACTGTTAAGGGAGTGTCTTGCGTGTATTTTGTGAACATGAGCGTCTCTTTTATCATAAACGGTTTTGAAGCGTGTGCAGCAGGCACTTATTTTGACAAAACACGTGATGCACATGGTTCACATGACGCAACAAAAACAAATTTTGAAAAAGCTATCAACACACATGACACTCCGAACACATATTTTGTATTAGCGCCCCTCGGATGAGCAGTCACGAGCCGCCACTGTTAAACAGTAATACACCATTTAACGCATTGCATAAAAATATTATAATATTAATATAATACTTTAAAGTAAATCATATCACAATTAAAGGATAAAATATCCCAAACATTTTTAAAACGTGATTTTAAAGTATATTTACAATTCCGGTTACACTTTATAATAAGGGTCCATTAATCATAATGAACTCAGACATAAATGTTTTTTTACTAAAACTTCAACCCAGCGCTGGGTCAAAAAAGGGACAACCCCAACAAGTTGGGCTGTAATGTAACCTTTGCTTGGTTGTTTTACCCACTGTTGGGTCAAATCTGGGTTATTTTAACTAGGCATGGGCCGGTATGAGATTCTGGCAGTATGATAACCTTAAGCAAAAATACCACGTTTTCACGGTGTTGCAGTATTGCCATTGCAACACTAAAATGTGTTATTTTCAAATGTCTGCATATACAAACAACAACTTTTCAACTGGACACAATACATTCTATTTTTAAGCAACATACAACATGTATACCAGGCAAAAATAAGGCCTTAAATTATAACATTCTTTCCAAAAATTTCAAAAATTATAAAATTAAAATGTATTAATAATATTAAATGTAAACATCGAATCAATTACATGACTTAATTATTTAACTTTTTGTGTAAACACAGCTACCTATAGATTAGGCTATAGTCTTTCCAACTAGCTGTGTTGAAGTCATTGGGACATCTCCATTCAGCCAAATAAACGTGTGTGTATCTGTGCAGTTAAAATCTAGATGCACAACATGTGTGCACTTGTTCAGATGTCTGATTTAGCTCTCTTCAAAGAGTCGGTATTGAAGTCGTGACTAATTAGACAACAGAGACTTTATAGCAGTGCAACACAATGTCTGCGTTGAATTCACCCTGGTCTTCACTGCCTCTAGACTTGTCGTAACAGTGCCACGTGCCCTACTGCTGGATACTTACAGAGCATCTCTGTACTCATACAGCATTGCAACTCTTTTATCACAAGTGATTAACACAGCCCGCACTGTAATCTTTGAAGGGGACTTCTAACTGTGGCCAGCCCTGTTGTGAGCCCACCTCTGTCCTTGCTGTGGAACACAGCTCTATTCTTAGTACAAAAGCACAGCACAGCTCACTGAAGTATGATGATGGCGTAATGGCCGTTCGTCTTCAGAGGTGTTTTGGTTGGTTGACTACAATGGATTTAATGATCTGTTCTCATGCTAATACATGCATATGTAGCATTCATTGATGTGCATTTTGTTGGTGTGGTGTGTGTGTGCTGATTGTGAACGTGAGTCAGTACAGTTCTCGTGACTAATTTCAGAGGTAGCACTTGGTGATGTTAACTTGTTTGGCTGTAGCGTGGATTATCTCTGCTTGAGTGAACTCGCCAGGTGGTTCGCTACACCGTTTTTTTGTTTGGGTAAAAATATTCTGTTGTGCTCTTGTAAAATTGTACTGATAAATACATAAAAGATTACAGAGAAACCTGAGAAACGGACTATCGCCTTGTATAAATAATTGAAAACGTGTTTGTCATAGTAGGGTCAATAACAAATAATATGAAGTGTAAACTGTTATGAATAATTGTTTACTCAGTATTTTACGTTTAGAAATACACATGATCAAATAGTGCATACACACTTAAAAGAAACGGTGCTTAATAGCACCAAAATAGGTTATTTGCTTGTAATCATAGAAGAACCATTTTAAGTGCCATAAGGCACCAGTGAAGCACCTGTGTAGCACCTGTGTAGACTGGTGTCCATATATTGCAATGTAGAACCATATGTGATGCTATAGTGGTGCTATATGACCCCAATATGGTTCTTCATATGTGCTTCACCATATATTCAGTACTTGAAGTACTGAAATTAGATAGCCTGTAAAATGCCACCCTTTGTGAACGAATTAAACAAAGGGTGGCAAAATGAATGAAAAGACTACTCAATGATAAAAATCTGTAAAAATTGGATTCAGATCTGTGTAATTATTAAAGCATTACAAATGACCAGATTAAAAATAAATAAATATGAGACGTATCTATAAAAATGACAAAACTTCTCACAGACAGCTGTGAGAGGCTGAGTTACTGTTGGCTTAGCAACCGTCACAGCCCATCCCCACCACCCTGCTCCAAAATGATCGATTTTCTTTAATTTTCTACTGCATCCTCCACCAGAGAAGGAGAGGGAAAATGAATAAATAAAAAAGGGGAGGCTATCTGTAAGCTATCCCTTCATCGTGGCGTGAGCTATTCAATCCTGTCTATTAGATTTACTGGAGAGGAGCAAGGCATTAACGCAGAGAGGGAAAAAAGGAAAAGGAAAACACTGCCACAGATAATGTGGATGTTTCGTGCATAATCTCTAATATGAGAAATGTATTAATAGGGAAATTATTGTGCATTCAATTATTTTGAAATGGCTGGCAGAGATGTTTTGATTTGCCGGTGTCCTGATAGCAGGGGCGCAGCGGGGAGCTCGGTGAGTGATGAATAACTTAATCTCCTAATCCGAAAATGGGCAGCGATCAACAGTACCGCTGCGGAGCGGCCAATAAAATGAAAGCACCGGAGAATGACTGATGAGAGCAGGGAAAGACGGGGAAATAAGAAATAGATAAACAAATAGAACAATAAAGCAGCCGGTTTTAAAGCGGCGTAATTCTGCCACGTTCATTAAAGGCGGAGAGCAGAATAAAACAATGCGAGATGGTGTTGCAGTAACATTACCTTTAATGTGGGTATCATGTGGCGCGCTTGATGAGCTGCTGGCTTAGCTTTATATCGGCGTGACTCTGAAGGAAAACAACAGAGGATTTTTAATCAACCTGGAAAAAACAAGACACAGAGCTTTACCCAAAACAACTAGATACCTGTCAGTGCCCTCCCCGAAATATTCACACGAGTATCTACAGTATACACTAATAAAACAAAACAATAATTACAGATTCTGAACAGTGTGTAAGTCACTGGTTTGTCTGTGGCAGCACTGTCTACTTGATCAGATGAAGGCTCAGAGGAAGGCAGTGTCTTGTTTCCCTTCAGGTTGTTTCTTTCTCATTGTCTTCCTTAAGTGTGCCATGTATGTACCTGTAATAATACAGATGAAAAGTCACATGAGAGGATGCATAGAGTGGCTCTTACCATTTAGCTTGTATATTGGCATGGGAAGAAACTATAGATTTTAATTTACAAACATTTGACATAGAATGAGACATTTGAAGTTAAGTAAAATTACCGTATTACAAAGAATAAGCATAAATAAATAGACAGACAGACATATAGGTAGATTTAAAAATAGTTTTGCATACATGGTATTTATTTGTTGTAACTTTAAGACCTACATGCACAAATCCAATATACTGTTACACATGCGTTTTTGTTTTCGGAATTAAATCAATATCTTTACCCAGTGTTTGCGCATTGAGATTCAGCTTTCCAGTTAAGTGCTTCGGATGTGCGCACACAAAAAAACTTCTCAAACAGTCTGTGAGTAACGCATTGAGATCTGTTTTGTTTGCTTGAATATTTAAATTGGCAAGGCCTAAAACCCAGTGTTGGGAAAGTTCACTTTCTAAATAAACTAGTTCAAAGTTCAGTTCACACAGTGTTTCCCATACATAGGCTCTACTTGGGCGCTGCGCCCAGGTAAATTGCGACCGGCCCAAGTAAAAAAAAATCACTTTACGAATTTCCGTATTTCTGAACTTGACTGGATGACCCGTCATCAGAGAGAGAGCGCGCGAGAGAGAGAGCGCGAGAGAGAGGTGGGGGTCGGGTGACCGTGAAGATGATGCACGCGTCATAAACTCATCATCCAGCGCGGCAAACTGGATCAACTGCAGCAGCACATACGGAGCAGCCAGGGAACACACTGCGACCAAAATGGTCGCATATGCTTATGTGCATATGTGTTTATAGCATCTAAGTTGGCTTCATTTTGCGTGCAAGCACGTTGTGTCTCTCCGGTTGAGTGTCCGTTCACGTGCTCTCTGTTTCTCAATGAATTGGGCACGACGCGAAGCAACCTCAGTGTCACATTGTATCCTTTCATGTTTCTGAACTTGAGCAGAGTTTTACCATTAGAGGTCTTTCTTCACTGAGGACGCGGGACCCGTACGGTTCCGGGTTTATATTTTAAATGGTCAGATGGGTCCGGGTCGGTCCTAGTTCATTACTTCGGGTCCCAAGTCTGATTAATATTGTGTGTAAAACCCGAGTCGATCGGAGAACGGCCGTGAGCGCTACCGCGCTAAAGCTCGAGTGCTGTTTTAGCGTGCCTCCGGTTTCTATGGCGATAGCAACTGGCTCTTGTCACGACCACGCGCCGCTTCATTTTCTTTATCCCATTTTTTAATAGTCTTACTATTAATAGACAATATCTTTACTAAAATCTAAACAGTTTGCACAGAGATTGTAGCAAAAAGCAGTGCTAATACTGAATGAGCAAAGCTCTAGCTGACTCAGGATATAAAAAACGCAAAGCTGTAATGTAAAGTCTGTCATCGGGACAGCACAGCAAGTAGACTTTTAAATCTGAAATAATTAGTGGATTAAGCTTTTTTAAATCGGCAAAAGAGAAATAGAAAGCAGTAAAAGTGCCTATCTTATAGAAGTTATTACCATTATAACATCAGTCACATTTATAATTTATAGACCTGCACTGTCTATATAGGCTATAGTATACATAGTATTGTATATAATTGAGTTTGATAAAAGGGGTCATCAAATTGCTTCATATATCAGTGCAAAAACATCAAGTTTTTTCGTGGTGCTTTGACAAACAGTGTCAGCTTTGTTTATGGCAAAAAAAGTTTGGGGTGGTTAGATTAATGAACTATAATGTGAAATTAATATGAATGTTTTATAAATCAAAGTATTGTGTTGTGTCACACATTATTAGTTCTTTGTTACATGTATAGTAGACCATTTTTTGTCGGTGGATAATAATGATTGCCCTTTTCACCAGCTACCACCACAAGTAAATTTCAGATCTGTGGGAAACACTGGTTCACAAATTTTAAAATGAACTAGTTCATTTCATATTTCAAAATTTTGAAATAGTTCACGGTTCCAAAAATTAACTAATTTATAGTTCTTTTTTCCCATATTATTTTTAACAATGATTGCCATTATAGCTCATATAGAACCACAGACAGCAATTATTTTATCAGTTTTAACACTGACTCTAGATGCGTCAGATTTCATCTTCATATCCAACTTTAAATCCTTATCTAACCAGGGTTTACATTAGCATTGACTGTCTTTTAATTTTTGTATTTGCTTGCACATACCTTGAAAGGCTAGCTGGGTGCTTCAAGGGGGTCGCACATCGGGCGAGAAGCGCTGCGAGGCGTTGCATGTAGGACAACTCGCAGGTATTGCACACCGCACGTGCACGTTAAATAGTGTGAGCTTAGTCATAGTCTATTTCAAGATCCAGAATATGCATTAGCAGCCTATGTTAATCGTTAACGATTTAGGACAAATATGATGTTATTTCATGTTAAACTATGTGAGTGGCGCGGCAGGGATTTTAACAGCGTCCAGAGTCAGTGCGTGTACATTTATAAAACATAATGTGTTTGATTTTTAGATACATGACGCGATGCTGCGCTTCTCGTCCGGTGTGCGACCCCCTTTAGTTCAATGTGCCATTTTAGGTTTGCTGTGGATGTGACTTAATTGCGGATTTTCTGTTTGAAAGCCAGCGGGCAAAGTTTGCAAAGAAATGTAAGATTTTTCCCATCCTCATAGACCTCATCGCTTACATGCTGCTGTCACCTCCATGCTGTTTTTATATTGATGACGCATGCAGCTGCGTAACACTGGTGGCTAGTGTTGCCAGATTGGGTGTTTTTTCCCCTACAAATTAAGGCCTGTTTATAGTGTGTTTTAGCCGTGTTTTCGCCTGGAAGACTGTATAGACATCTGGCACTCTATTGAACGACGTTAAACTGAGAGAGCGTGCAGTTCACAAACACCAGAATGAACGAGTTTACAGCAGCGTTCATCATACAGTAATTCAGTTCACGTTCGCTCAAAATATGAACAAATTCATGAACTATCTTTCAATGAACTCATTCAGGCACAACACTACTAAAACTAGGGGTGTGATGAGACACTTAATCCACGAGACGAGACGAGACACGAGATTGGGTTCACGAGAACGAGACAAAACAATATTTTTAAACTTTTTAAGAAATCCTCAGTGATTAAATAAATGAATAAGAAACTGAAATCAGGTTATTTTTAAAAGTTTTAACTAATCAAGGACTGTCCCTAACAATTATTTTGCTAACTGATAATGAAGTAATTTGTTATTTTTGGGTAATAAAAATAGACCCAAGTGAGCAGTAGCCTTTAAAATTACATAATAACGAAGATGCAATAATAATTGGTTCAAATAAAGTATTAAAACCAAGTTACATTAAACAACATTTACAAACACATTACATTTGTGGCCTATAAATAAAAAGCATTATGTATGTATTATAACAAATGCCTGCAGGGGGCGATAGTGGACTCGTCTCGCGGATGCTATCTTCACTTTCACTTTAAACGGAGAGAAACGCTTATTTTTAGCCAAACAATATTTAAATCCATTTGAATATTTAATATATGTCCATTTCTTTACACTAGGAATGATACAACTACTGTCATTTTTGAGCAAGAACATGCAGACATTAAATCTGAGAGACTTCACATCTGACACTGATCGACAGACAAACACAACGCATCTCAGACTTGATACGAGTTCCCAAAGAACATTATTGGAAACCCAAACAAAAAAGCAAACGCAGTAAAATACAGAATATAATGCATGCACTGTAAAAGGGTCAAACAGAAAGCTGCCTCCTCCGGAGGTCGCATATGCACGCTGCATACCTCATCAAGGTTTATTTCAGATCCTTAACTGAGCATTACATTCGCAAGTCGTGAGCATATTACTAATTTGCGATTAACTAAATAATGAGTAAACTTTATAATTGTTAATAGTCTCTAATAATAGGAAGTAAATGCAGTTTAAAAATGCGACCTCCGAAGGATGCAGTCTTTCATTTGAGAAACGGCCAGCATTTCACTTCCACAAGAAATCTTGCGAGACACATTTAATCTCGCGAGACACATTTAATCTCGTCGGCATGAGATCTTGTCACACCCCAAACTAAAACCCATGCAAATTATATTTTTTTAATGTTTTTTTGCAAATTATGATTTTGTGATGGTGCCTTAAGTGCAAGAGCATTATTCATGCTTGCCCCTGGGCCATCGGGCACTCCTTATTGTTGAGACCTGCCTCTAAAGTAAAGCACACACATTAAGAATCCATTTAGGGATTTCCCAAGTTAATATTGTTTTGTTAAATTGTAGATCGATAAAATTTTCTTCCAGCCCAGACAGACAGGCAGACAGTTGAAGTAAGATTTAAGTTGAAGAATATGATTCACTGTGTTATAATAAACAGAAGTTCAGTGATAAAGACTGAAGCTCTCCCAGTGTCTCTTTTACTGCGGCAAGCAGAGACATTAGGGGTGGGAAAAAAAATCGATTCTTAGATGAATCGCGATTCGGACGTGGGCCGATTCTGAATCGATTCACAAATTTCAAGAATCGATTCTTAAATGTTAGTTTACAAAATAATAACGTGACGTTATCAGAACCAAAAGGCGGAACTCAACTGGGGGAGCGGTGCTTCACACGGACAACTTAAGAGAGCGCGCACTGCACAAGCGCATAGCGGAGCTTACAAGAGCAGAAGAGAAAGAACACTTTAAATGCTTCTAGGATTATACTGCATATATCTCTACATTGAATTTAGGGCTGTCACCATTACTTTATTCTTTTTGAGTACATGTCGAGTACTCTTTAAAATAGCGGAGATGCGGTTTAGTGAAACAAACTAGAAAATTACAACTGTATCAGAAGCATAAAAATCAGCGCTACGCTGCCTCTCTCTCTCTCGTTTGCTCGCTCACACACACAGTGCGCGTGCATCTGCTCCTGCGTGAGGCAAGAATACGCATCCTTCTGAATTTTGGAAGTTAAAGACGACTGAGCTGCAGTGGCATGGCAAAACACAGTTGAGAAGGAAGGCGCAGCATTTAAAAAAGACCTGCGTGTTTCACAATTACTCTAAAAGACCATAATGACAATTTCGCGAGTGGAGCAGCAGTTAAATTATGTGTGATCTACCGGGATTGCCTTTGCGATCTACGTATTGGACACCCTTGCCCAAAACCATCCGCTTACTGTTTAGATATAACATGAATACTTCTGTAAAATATGCACATAGTTTGCTATTCAGTCGCTGGTTGCGCTGCATTATATAAATACAGTAATACTGCCAATCACTGTGTATAATGATGATGATTAGACGCTTAACGTTAGTCAGTTCGTGGAAGTTAATGCCGGTTAACATATAGAATTAATATGTCACGTTTAATTACTATTTTTACTGGTTTTAATGTCTTACAGAAACAGGACATATATGTATATAAGAATGACATTATTTATCCCTTAGTTGCATTAAAGTACAGTATATGACAGCTCAGAGACTACTAGCAAAAGCGCAAACATTAACCTGGCTTTGAGAGCAAATGTGACTGAATGACGTCACAGATATGCAAATTAGTACGTCAAGAATCGATTCTGAATCGAATCGGGACCCTAAGAATCGATTCTGAATCGATTCATGAGGGTCCAAGCGATTCCCACCCCTAAGAGACATATTGGTCTGCTAACATTTTTTCATTGTTGGTACATTATTAATTTGTGATGTTAAGGTATCATTTTTTGGTAAAACTTTTTCACACTGTTTGAGTATTTTGTGCATTCTGTCAGAAAGTGCAGCAAAACTCTCAAACTCCCTCTTTGCCATTCTTTTTTTCACAACAAAGATGTGAAGGGACACATATTGTACTAGTAGTAGAAGCACACAATCTGCAGTTTGTCACAACAAACCATTATTTCATCTCTGATGGCGCATGTCTTTAATTGATAACAGTGAAATGGCTTTTGCCTCTGGCTTTTTTCCCCAATCAAGTGTTTGTGTATGCGCGCTTGTGCATACAGTATGTGTTGTTGTGCATGTGCATGTTTGCTCAGAGGCTTGCGTAAGTTTGTCGAGGGTCCGCATGAGGGCTGCTGACAGGCAGCAGACGGACGGGTCAGGTAGCATGTGGCGTATGGCAGGTACGCTTCCTGTGTCTAAACAGAAGTGTGTAGAAGTACAGGCCTGGCCCTTTCCGACAGTACAGACACCACGCAGCTGCGGCTTGATTGAGACATCTGTATGAAGCAGATGGAGTTTGGGAAAGAACAGGGTTTGATGTCTATCACTGACATTAAAACGGCACAGCATTGCGCTCAGTTGACTGGGGTGGACAGCAGACCACTCGTAAGATTGACTGCTGGACCTGCACTACAGTACATCTTCAAGATGTAAGCCTGACTAGGACTGCTGAGTGTCTCAAAATTCCCATTTGCTTCATCTCCAAGTTTGTTTAGCTCATAACTTAATATGCAGGATTTAAAAAAGGTCCAAAAAAGTTTTAATGGACAAAGGCATATTTTCGGATCATGAACAAGGTCCTCTCCGTGATATATATTCCTTTATTTAGCTTTATTTAGTCGAAGTAGAGTCTTGTAATTGCACTTCTTCATATAAAAGGATCAAAAAGGTGTCAGAGCATTAGCACTCTCTCTCTCTCTCTCTCTCTTTTTTTCTCTCTCTCTCTGCAAATAAATAAAAGATAGGGTCTGGTAATACAGCAGGTCTCATATGTGTAAAAGCTGAGACGCATATCAGATCTGGATTTGTGTCTCTAGCCAGGGACCGCAAACACACAGTTGCAGCCTTCCAAAACACAAACACTCCTCTTTCATTTTCTTTCCTCTCCATCACTTTCTTCTCCCTTGTTAATGTAAAATCTATTCCTCGCTGTGTTGACCAAGCCTGCCATGATTCCAAATGAATGCATTGAAGACTCCCGGGCAGCGTGTGTCTATTATGAGTGGTCATCAAAACGAGGCATTTGGTGACCTTGCAGACATTTCGAAATGTGCCTCTTTCCTGTTTTCCATCAGCCCCCTTCCTTCACATCTTTGTTTTTCACCTGTTATCTTTAATATGAGAAGCAGAAACAGGCGTGGAGCGGTGAGCCACCTGAAGTCCGAGGGCTTGGCTTGCTTTCGGTTGCCATAGCATTGGGATTATTAAGAGATCCAGTGGCTGCCTGGCTCTTCTTTTATGATTCTCAGACTGAATAAAAATTTAAAAGGCCATTAAGCACCATTATCCCCTCCATCGCAGGTGTCACTGCCAGCAACGCAGAGTGAAGTAGCTTATTTTTCTATTAGGCAGAGAGAGAGAGGGGCCGTTTGTAAGGCCAGTGCAAATGAATCTCTGCTCTAGAATGGCCAAACGGTCAGACTCTAATTAGCCTGCACTGCTCCTCTTTATCTAATGGAGCTCTGTGCGCTGAAAAGGGTAAGCCTTTCCAAACACCCAAATGACTTATTTTAGTCTTGCTTGGCTCAGTGGGAGTTAAAAAAAATTTGGAGACTGTTACAAGCAAATGGAGGTTTTGAGTCCCAACTTGATCTAGAATGACCACCATCAATCCGAATGAGGTGAAATCATGCTTTGACTTTTTATTTTATATAGTTATTTTCCTCAAAATAATGTCAAATATTGCTTTTTCTGTCTTCATTTCAAATATTTAAGTATATTACATGTTCATTTAGATGTTAAATAAGTTTCTGTAGCTCAACTGGTAGAGCATCGCAAAATATTGTGGGTTTGATAATACTGATAAAATTGTATATCTTGAATCATATCACTGTAAGTTGCTTTGGGTAAAAGCATTTAACCAATGTGACCCTGTTTGTGACATCTAGGCTAATAATCTCATATTTATATAGTCTTATAACTAGAGCTGGGCAAAAAAAATTTCTGCGATTCTCCAATTCTCATGCGTGTCTCATTAGTAAAGCCATTTCGGTGATTAGTAGTACATCACCATCACCTGCTTTCAGATGGAGTTGCACTTACTACACAGAGTCGAAAATCGCCTCCGATATTGTACTGTATTTTCCGGACTATGAGTTGCGTTAAGTAATGTGTTACTGTAATTCCACTACTTTTAGGGGTAACGAGCATGTAACGAAGTATTTTTTAAATCAAGTAACGCAGTTACAGTTACTGAAATGTAAATGAGTTTGTTACTCGCGTTACTCTATTTTGTAAAAAATTAACACTTGCAGACAAGACATTTCTGATCTAATGTCACAGGATCGTGGTGGGCGGCGCAATGACTCATTAAACTTCATCATGGCCGACAGTGTGTATAGAATGAACATGAAAATTCAAAATGGGACAAATACCTTTGTTTAATAATTATTACATTTAAAAAGCAGACATACAAGTAACTAAAAAGTTACTTTCCCTAGTAACTAATTACTTTTGTTATACAGTAACTGCTAGAGTAATTCAATTACTTTATGGGTGATTCTCACGAAAACTTGGTTTTAAAAATGTCAAGCATGAAAATGTAAAAATTGCTTAAATTTACTTTTTTTTCCTACCAGACATTGAAAAACAAAGTCTGGAGTAAATGGGAACATTAATTTAAACACTTTTACTTATCATTTAACACTTTTTGTAACATAATTTAAAAAATTTGTCCTAAAAAATCTCATTACCGCAACAGTCAGAAAACATCAACACTGACATATTTTCAAAATGACATGACAAACCTGAAAGAACATAATTTGGAGATTCTGCACATGCATTTAAAATCAAAGTATTATGCTTCTATTAATTAAATTAACATTTAATAAGCATCTGTTGCGGTAATGATAATCAAAATGTCGTGTAAGCATTCTGACAAGACAATATTTTAAATTAACTGTAAAAAAATGATCTTACCTGGTAGCCATCTTGAAGTAACTGGTCCATGTGCTTGGTCACTCAAAATCAAACTTTATTAAAATTCTGTATGTGTGCTTAAACTGTTCTCAAAAAGTGTTGCGGAGGATGAGAACATCAGGCATGGACACATCATTTTCCTAATTTTTCTTCATTATTATTATACATGAATATTCAGTAAATATTTTTTCTGTCATCTAAAGTAGTCTAGCAAAACATCCATTTATTTTTTTTCTAAATATTTTTGTGTTAATTTGATTAAATTACAACATAACGCATGTTCAAACACAGCCGGACACATTGCGGTAATGAGAATTTCAGCAGAAAATGAGATAAAATTGACAAATTATAAATTCTTATGTTGAAATCACACATTGTGCAAGGTAGAACACAATATTGTGTTAATTCTGATGCTTTTTGATATTACTATGTTACACATTTTATAGCTAAAATCATTAGTGCCGTGGTGTTTCAATGGTTTCGTGAGAATCACCCTTATAAAGAAGTAACTAGTAACTGTAACTAATTACTAATTTTAGTAACTTGCCCAAAACTGCTTGTAAGTCAGTATGAATTAATTTTGACATTTTTGAGGCAAGAAACAACATTACAGTCTACAGCTACAAAAGTCCGGCATATGCTGCTCCTGTATTTATGTAATTCAATGAATTTAGTGATGTGGGATGAGGAGCCTGGGAACTTGATGCGCGTTGGCTTGTCCTGTTAATTTAGCCTATTCAGCCTTCCAGGTATGTTCTGTATGCTATTGTGTTTCATGTAAATAACTGTTTGTATTACGTACAGACATCTATTCAGCCTGCTGTTCTGTGTGCAATTGTTTACTTAAATAACTTTCCAGATTAAATGTCTGTTCTCCGGCTTGGGTTTTGTGAAATAATTTGTAAAATAATAGGTCCACTGTGATTTATATATGTTATTTCGTGTTAATGACGCATTTTTGTGACTTTCAGGGTTCTAAATTAACTTTTTTGACCACCAGCCAATGTGGCTGGTAACTTTCTAAAGTTACCAGCCAATCAGCATTTCCATTAGCCACATTTTTTCCATTGAAAATAAGAGAAATTATGAGTGCCACTGAATGCAACAATTCATTTTTTCTTTCACGTACATGCGACAATCCTAACAAAACATGACAACATTTTTGTGATCAAACATAAGCTTTCTTCGTTTCTCTGTCGAAAGACATAAAGCTTTACTGGGGCACAGGCCTCCCATTTTTTGCTGATTTTTTTTTGGAAATCCTGCTGTGTGCAAGATCTATACGATGTCCTTTGCTTAACCCACTATTCTACAGTGCAACAGGTACTGTGAAAGATAAATATGTATTTAAAATATTTAAGTATAATCTTCTTCATCATACCTAACATTATTAACATGTTTGGAGGCATAAATGGCATAAAATGTTTGGAAATAATGACAGCAGAGAAATATTTTCTACATTATACAATGAAAGCAATGATTAATAACTTATTTTTACAAGAATATTTTAAGAAACCAGTAATTTTATGACTGCTATACTAAAATAATCTCAGCTATAGTTACTGCTAACTGTTTATGTAGTGTCCTAGAGTTAAATATTAGTAAACTAAATATTAATTTAATATCTGAAAATACAGAACAGTATAACACATACATCTGTTGATTTTCTCAGCAACAATGCAATTCTATAGACATGATAAGAGGTTTTCCTGAGGATTTTCCTCTCATGTTTGAGACCTGACAAGGTGAGGATGTAGTTTGTCTTAACTCCCTTAAATTCATCATCTCTCCTTTCTGCTTCCCTTTCCCTGCTTGCACAAATGAACGCAAAGATGCGCGTGGACATGGATACATGCGTGCACGCATCAGTGCGACTGCTTCATCGCTTTTACAAGTGTAAATTGGGTAACTAGATTGCATATAGATCTGTTTTTGCCGCTATTATCTTTGTAAAGGAATACACTAGTTTACTGGTAAAATTTAAACTTGAGATTTACACCTGGGCACAAAAGATTTACACTTGGGCACGTGCCCCACTAAAAGAGGTCTGGCGACACCCCTGTCTTTTAGTCTATCCTCCCTGCTCTGCCCGTTTGTTCTCCTTCTTTTCTTGTGTTTTCTGGTGGCCGAAAACAGAGCTTTATGTATCATGCATGCAATGCCTCATGCATCACCGGCCAAACTGGCTAGTAAGTTTTTATTGACACCCGCCAAAATTAATTTTAACCCGCATATGGTGTTAATTTTGAACCCTGGTGACTTTCACTCTGAAGCGACTTATAGTCTGGAAAATACGGTATGTGATTTTGCCTATCTTCTCTGTGAAATACGGCTCTGTGTAGTAAATGCCACTCCATCTGAAAGCAGTTAATGACGATTTACTACTCATCACCAAACTGGCTTTACTGATGAGACACCCATGAGAATGACAAGCGATTTTTTGCACAGCTTTGCTTATAACCTAATTCTGAGATTAGGAGCATCAATTTTGATTTCACTCATTGATTTCAATTGATCTTTGTCATGACTTTAATGAGTCAATATGAAATATATCAAGGTAATATTCACATAATGTTCTTTACATAAAGTATTGTGATTTTATTTAGAAAACATCATAAAAAATTACTTTAGCTGAATTTTCACAGGCACGGTCATAAATGCATATATGTATATGCAGGTCAGTTGACCATTAATATTGAAATGCATAAAGTGTATAAATGCATAAAGCATAGGACAAAATAATCATAAGCGAGCCCAGTTGGAACCTTTACTTCTCTCCATCAGTGAATTTTTAATTGCATGTAAAAGTTTTTAAAAAACTTTAGAAAGGTTTGAGCCTCCTAACTTCATTTCTTTTGATTAACAGGTCTTCTTTGACGCAGGTGAGGAACGACTTGGAACCACCAAGTAAGCTGGTTGTCGTTTTCTCTTGGCTTCCGCCTGGAAAAGCGCTGATTGTGAAAGGGCTGCAGCAGGGCTGTGCTGGAGGATCTCTCTCTTGGGCAGATGGTAGGAAGACAGGGGGAATAGTCACCCTGCAGCTTAGCCAACAGGGACACACACACAGACACGTTCACATACGGCACACCCACACAGAAAACATTACAACAACGATTTGTCATAGTCTTTCATTTAAGCGATGAGTTTTTCTTTTTTGTTGTTGTTGGAAATAAGACGTGCGAGTTTATTATTATCTTCCTCTGAGTCAGTACGTTCAGCAGAGATCCTCTTTTACGGGCTGCTCTCGAACTGTCCACAAGTTATTTAGGAAAAGTTACAGCAAAACTGGCAGTCATAAAGTTTGCTTATTGATCTCGGCAGCTGTTACGGTGTCAGCACCAAAGAAGCAAACAAGATATCTTAATTAGCAGAGCCCAAATAAGAAAAAAAATGTTGGCCTGTACTTTAGAGTGTATTTGCCCTTGCCAAAACACACAAATAAACAAATACAATGATTTTGCTTGAAAACGATGGCATATCATGCAAATTTGCCCGTTTAAACATTTTAAGTTTATTTGGAATGATACTGTTTATGTTATATTGTTAAACATTTGACAATAAGTTTGTATTTGTTAGAATAGTAAATGCATAGTTTTGTGTTCCTGTAGCTCACTTGGTAGAGCATTGCATCAGCAGCACAAAAGGTTGAATAAAATATTTTAGCATCTGTGAAATGCGTATATGTAGCTACATGAATAGTATAGTTATTTAGCATTATATTTATTTTTGTGCATGCTTGTTAATGCAAATACAATTGTTCATATTAGTTCATTGTGCATTGGTGTTACAACTTTTGATTTAAAAAATTTACTATTACACTGAAAAAAATGATTCATTGAATTTAATCAATTTTTTTAAGGTAAGTGGTTGCAATCAATTTATTTAAGCTACATTTAAACAAAAAAGATTAGTAACGTAAAATGAAATATAAAACTTTTGTTTAAATGTAGCTTAAATAAATTGATTGCAACCACTTACCTTAAAAAAATTGATTAAATTCAATGAATCATTTTTTTCAGTGTAGTAAGTGCTGAAATTAAAACAAAAAAACTGAAAATAAGTGTATTTTAATTCATGTTTGCTCAGAGCCGATCCTGACCTCCCTGGGGCCCTAAGCAAAATTCTGCTAAGGGGCCCTCCTACCTGACCCATGAGCCATGGTACCTGAACCGGGCCGTGAGCTTTGCCACACATTCACACTTGACACACCACTGCTCTAACTACACAGACATGGGCACTATTTCGATTCAGCAGCGTGATTCTACTATGGCAAAGGCAGTACTAAGGTCAGGGCAGTAGAGTCTTGTATGTAAAACAAACCCAAACATATTATGATTAATATGATTAATCATATATATTATGATTAAAATGGAATTTTGATTTTGTGACGAAAATTCTCGGTCTGTTATTTTTCCCCCTTGAATTAGCCTATCCCCAACATTTTCTGCAGTAACGTTATAAAAAAGACTTTATTATTGTGGGAGTATTTTTGTATTTTCAAAATACTAATTAATTGTATTTTATTTAAATACAGTTTTCACATCAGTATTTTGTATTTTATTTTGTTACATTTTATGATCCAGTATTTGTAGTTTGTACCAAAATAGTTTTTGATGTATTTGTGCCCACCTCTGTACTACATACAAAATATGGTTTCTACTAAAAATCACACTCTTAATATTTATATTTTAAGTGGTAAAAACTGAATTCTTGATATTAAAAATCCATATCATGTGAATGTATTAAAGCTAAAATGGCTTGCCATACCGTATAACTGTTTATAGTATGCATAAGAGCAATACTTAATCCTTGATAGTTATTATTTACTGAGGGATGTGCATTCATTTTGACCTTATCATTGGCATTACCCAATGTAAATCCATTGGTTTCCATATTGCATTAACGTTGTCATTTAGGAGTGTTATCATGCTATTTTTGTTATGGTCTCCACACAGATGTAACTGCTGGAAAGCACGCGTCATTTCGTGCACGATTGACGCGCATATGAACGCAAATTCACGCGTGCGGCGAGCTGCCGTTTATAAACACAGTTGCCCTTGGGCGTTTATTCACGCGAATATTCACGCAATAAATTGTTGTGTAACAGATAGGCTAAGAGATGCACTGGCGACACTACACAGCTAATTTAGCAAGTCAGATAGAGAGAGACAGAATCACATCAACTTAACTTTACTGTTACAGATGAATAGCTCCGCTTCATATTGTCATCTCAGTAAATATTAACACGCGCTGTAAAACAGGAGGAGGCAGGAGGAGGCAGGGCCTTACGTAATTTGCGGAGCCCTATGCAGTCTGCGTAGTACGCAGGGCCGATCGGCTTTGTGTTTGCTAATGCATTAACTAACGTTAACAAATACATTCTTATTGTAAAGTGTTATGAAACAAAATAACATGATCCACAAAAATCAGATTGATGAAACGTAAGATCTGGTGGTTTTCCATCAATCCATCTGAAACACTCTCACACTGGCCTCGTTTTTTTTCTTTATTGTGTTTCTTTATCTGCCTAGAGAGTTCTGTCTTTAAAACATCCTCAACAACAAACAACAAGTGATGGGTAATCTTTGCTGTCCTGTCTGTTTAACTGCTGGTATCAGGTGGAGTGTCTTCGTTTTTTGGGAACCCTGTGGCTAAGCTCACAAGTTTGACTCAGTTCCACGTAACCCAACATGCTGTTCGACACTAACCATCCGCTCCCATATGGCAAACCTGGGCTGAGGCTTTGTCAGCTTCCAGGTTTTTGTATTTTTTGTCAGCCTTAAAAACAGACAAACACAGTGAGAGGTGAGCTAATTACCACAGGCCTTCCTGTAATTATTCTTCCAAAGCAAAAGACAGGTTGGGTACAGACAGATCTGATGCTGTCTTTCTTTCATGCTCATCCTGTGCTCACCAGACAGCTCACAAGTTTTGTCTATTTGAGGTTCAGCTCGTCCAATGAAGTAAGAGTCAGGAGTTGTCAAACACAGTTATGGTGACTTTACAGTCTTCGCTCGTGTGAGAGTAATTGCCCGTTGGTTTCACAGAGGTAATTTAGTGGAGAAGAGTTTCGTGCTCTCTGCAGAGTTGGGCAATCTACTTATAAATCTAGTTTGGGATGCACCAAATCTTCGTACGCCAACATTTTTTGTCTGAAACGGTATTTTGGCAAGCTTTTTAACTCTTTTGCCACCATTGACGAGATATCTCGTCAATCAAGAGAAAACGCTTCCTTGCAAATGACAAGTATTTCTGGCTTTCCACAATACCGCTATTATCCACCACGCAACTTTTTAAACCCGAAGTTTTGCCCTATGGCAAGCGGCTGCATGTCCGTGTCTGTTTTAAAGATAGCTCTGAATGGGATCTCTATGAAAAGTCCGTCACAAAAATTGAATTATCTTAGCTTTTTGCTCAAAATGTGGTGTTTTTGCAGAAACCTACCCATATTCAAAAGCTGATTACAAAAGAACTACTGAAGGTGGGGTGAAACGTTTTTTTTTTTTTTTTAAAGCAGAGGGTCTATTCTTTCATTTGGTATATTGTATGTTTATATATTTAAAGAAGAACATTTTCTGGAAGGCATAAAACTTTTGTGAAAATCATGAAAAACGCTGGCGCTGGCTGGCAACCTTTTTTTAAAATGCTGGCGGCGAATGAGTTAATGGTAGTAAATGGTGAGCCGCTTGTCAATACACCACTAGGTCTCGTACGCTTTGTCCTACGTCATACGCTGGAAACCTACGCACATCATTTGTTATCAAGCTAGTTATTTTTATTTGTAAAGTTTTATATATTGATATTTTTCTACAAAATTGCATCGATTGTCCTCAGAAGGCCTTTATTTAACCCCTGGAGCTGGATTATTTCTGTGAAGGTTGGATGGATATTTTTGGGCTTCAAATCATAAGCATTTACTACCATTATATAGCTTGGAACAGCCAGGGGTGCCTTTCCTGAGAAACGAAGTAACTCGTTGCTAAACCACCATAGTACGATGCATAGTTGGAGAAACGAACTATCTAGTCAAGACTGTCTCCCAAAAAAACATAGTAACTTTGTTGCACATTCGTTGTTTGAATCATGTTGGTTCAACAACATAGTTGATGATGTTACGTTGGAGGTGGAGTACTAATTAATCTTAATAAATAAATTAATCTTAATAAATAAATGATTTAATGGCAGATAATTGCTGTAAATATCGTACGTTGCATCTGAAAACTGATTTTGTTACCGTGATTTAGTTCTTTGTTTGTTTTATTTCAAGATAATTAATTCATGTGCAAATTCCTTCTTACGGCACTTCTCCCAGGGATTCCTCAGGGTCTTAAAGCTCATACAACTGCGATTTCAGGAAACACCAAATCGTTGAACTTTGTCAGTAACGACAAAACTTCTGACAGTAGTTGGCTAACGATGCTTTTGGGAAACGCACCCCAGGACAATTTCTTATGTAACTCTGATTGTGTTTGTTTGAAAAAACATAATCGTATACATTGAGGACGGCTTGAGGGTGAGTAAATCATGGGGTAATTTTACTAATAATATGGCATGTTTTTTTAAAATGTTGCATTGTTTCAAAGCAGCTTGCATGATAAATAAAACTGAAAGCATATAGAATAAAATACATACAAAGATTTTTCCTCATGCAGGTTTCCCACGGGTCCTTGAATCCCTGAAAGTTTGTGAATCTGGGGGAAATAATCCAAGGCCCTGGGAAGTTTTTGAAAATATACATGCATAGATACAGGTAATTGAAAGAGCTTGAATCTATTTAATGCAAGAAGTTTTCTGGAAAAAAATCCATATTATTCCCTGTGTAGTGTAGGATAATATCATAAAATTTCTACACTTTTTAAGCACACGTGCTAAACTGTTCGCTTTACATGCTTATGTCTTCTGTATGTGAATGTTGATTCATACCAAAATGCCTTTTTTGCATAGTTGTGTTTGACACATGAAAACGTCCCGGGTTACGTATGTAACTGTTTTTCCCTGAGAAGGGATCGGAACACTGCGTCTCCCTTGCCATACTTCCTGCGTCCCTGTAACGCCGTCTTTGGCAATATTTCAGATAGCGATATACTTCCGTGCTCCCGCGTCAGCCTGTCTTTGTCTTTAAGCCTCACCATTGGTTAAATTTGATATAGACATTCAGACGCACTTATCCCTGGAGGCGTCCCCAAAGTGTCACTGCAGTGTGACGCAGTGCGAGTTTCCTCGAAAGGGAACTGTAACAATGTATCCTAAAAGGTAACACGATGTAATCTTGCTCTCACTTGAAATGTGTCCCCACATTTAGTCCTTGAATTTGAGGGTATTGGACCTGGAAAGTCCTTGAAAAGTCCTTGACTTTGAAGTTAACTAAGGTGTGGGAACCCTGCTCATAAAACATAACTGCATTTAACAACAAAATAAGATTTTGCATGTGCATGGGTGGTAATGTTTTAAACTGAACTGTTAAAAGGTTCAACGAGTGATTCATTCATGAATTGGACTTTGCTAGCTCTGATTCTTAACAGCCATCAGAAAATACAAGATGCAGTATTTAACTGCTGCATGTAGTTCAACTAATAGCTTTGTTATTTATAAAGACGCTGCTGTCCAACACCCTTTAGGACTAAATACCTCAGAACAAAGCATTTAGAGTTTTGTTGAAAAGTAATGCAAGACTTTTCCTGGAACTGTGTCCTTTGAAAAGGTTATAGGGAACGTTTGGAACAGTAACCATCAGCGTTGTGTTGAAGAAGTTATTTCAGTCATTAAGCTACAAATGGCATAGCCATTCATCGACTGATAGTCATGAAGGATGCATGTAGAGTGTTTTGTTAAAAGTAGGTGAGTTTTGCTAGCCTGATATGTTTATGTATCCCACAGGGAACATTGTCCCACTAAGATGCCACGGTTGTTCTACATAATTATAATAGGAAGGTCCTTGTAAACTCATTAATATTTGTGAGAGTCTAAAATATTTCATGTACATTAACTCCTGTCATACACCAGTAAGAAGTATTCCATGAACAACGTCCTGTTTTGAGTTTAGTGTCTGTTAAACTAAAAGTTGTCCAGTGAGAAGTAAAAAATATGGTCTGGGCTGACATTTTGGTTTTGGTGACCACTTTGGCACAACAGAAATGTGGTAAGCCTGCCACATTGTTCGGTCCAGAACAATATTAACCCAGTCTAGGTTAAAACAACCCAGCATTTTTTTGGAGTGTGTGAGTTCTGACTGCCTGCACTCTCAGAAATAAAATTACAAAACTGTACCTTTTCTGTCACTGGGGCTGTACCCTTTGAAAAAGTACAGCTTTGCACCAAGGGATTTCATTTTAGTACCTCAGAGGTACATACTGGGACCAAAGAGAGCTTATTAGTACTTAAAAAATACATATTAGTATCTCTAAGGTACATATTGATACTAAATGTTTACATATCTGTACCTAACGTTCCATAAAATTACCTTTTTATGGGGTGCTGCCCCACTGACAGCTAGGGTACATATTTTGACTTTTTTCTAACAATGTAGGTCCTTAAGGTACGGTAATCTACCAAAAATTGTATTCTGTTTTGTATTCCTGTAAAGGAACCAAACGGAAACTTAGGGTACAGCCCCAGTGACAAAAAAGGGACAGTTTTGTACCTTTATTTCTGACAGTGTGTACACCTACTCTTGTGTTTAGCACAGGTTGCATTCCTTAGATTAAACAAACACTACTTTATCTCCTATCCACAGCAATCTCTATTACGTTGTTTTCTAAAGATCTATGGTTCTCCGGCTAACATACAGTCTAAGCGTTTATAAAAAAATAAAATAATAATAATTCCTTACATTTATATAGCGCTTTTCTCAGTACTCAAAGCGCTTTACATATGAGCAGCAAAGCAGTTTGCGATGCTCAGTGTGGTTTTCTAGGGATTACCGTGGCCTAAAGTAAGTTTTAGCCTTTCATTACCCTGGTTGCAGAAGTCTAGCTCTAATACGATACAAATGCGTAATCTGTCACACAAAAACACAGCTGAGCCAACGTGTTACTGTCTGATATTGCTTTGGGTTCCCTCTCGCCATTTCACTAATTAAGCTCCGAGCTCAACCTCAGGTCTTGCTGTACTCTATCGTCATTTTAAATGTATTTTGATTGATTTGTGTCAGCCTTAACTATGCTCTCTGCTAGATCAATAAATAAAGATCAATACTGTAATGTTTTCATCAGAACCGTTATTAAAAAATAGATTGACTATAAAGAGAGCTGAATCACTGATAGAACTGATGCTTGCAATGCATGCCAACTTGAAATTTAATTGAACTACGCCGAAGCGCTCAAGATTAGTTAGAGGAAAGCTTGCAGGGTGCACAGAAAGAAAATGGAGGCGCTCGGGTGGTACAGAAGAACAAAACGGCCCAGCAGGGTCAGAATAATGACGTCGACCATTAAGATTCGCATCATGTGCGCTAACAAGTAGTGTTTATGGAACTCACATTATAATTACTGGCTAGCCAGTAGCATTCATGTGGTCGCATGTAATATGATGACATACAGTAAATTACAGTTCCGATGAATGGAGTTGACCAACTGTAAAATGTTAAAACAGTAAAACAGCATGAAAGTTGGACTTTGCAAGGGAGATGATGGCTTGCGGTCTGCGCGTACGTAATACGAGTCCGTCAGCTGCTGTGTGCGCCGAAAAATATCCACAATGTCTCATCGGACTAAGAGATCCAAGCTTGGGATTTTTATAAGAGCAGTCGAAGTACGTCAAGAGTCACAGACCATCGATGTTATTGTGCACAGTTTTAGCTATGGGATGTTTGTTCACTGGAGAGCTCCTGGTCTCGTATCCACCCAACAGGCCCTATTTTCTTACCCATCAGCGTACTGTAGGTTTGGCAGCAGCCCGACTCTCCCTCTAGCCAGCTGGGTGTCAGGCAGTGGAGGACAGCTGGGGTTTCGGCCCAGCCAGGGCCCTCAGGGATCTCGGGGTTAGCACAACAGAGGCCTCAGTCCTGTGCCTTCCTTTAATAGCCTCAGTTTGACCCCACCTCTCGCCACACACACCGCTTCCATTGCAGCCGTATGATTAATGGCCTAGTTTTGCTGTGGCTGGCTTACCGTACGACTTGCACACACACGACCATTGCACAGCTTGTTTTGTCTATGGAATAATGAAGCTTTTTATTTTGCATGGCACTACTACTTGATATGTTTTAAATAGAAAGGTGGCAATCTGTTTGATTTCAACAGTAGAACGAACAGCATTGAAAGTGAGTGCTTTTGGGTCGGGTGCGTGCCTGTGGTTTTGGTTGGCGGAGAGAAAAGGTTTGATCCGATTCGAAGAGACTTGATTTCCCTAAAGAGCTCACATCTACGTCCACCGGTCGATAAGCAAATAGCATTTGCGTGTCTGGCAGTGGCTACACACGCTTATGAGTCCAGTGACCACAATGAACTTGGTTAAACCCAAAAACCTCATCAAAGCTGGACTGCCCCGAGCTGGCACACAGCAGGATTAACATGCTATTAAAGTTATTTGGTGCATCAGAAGGGAACACTCAGTGCTGACGTCCAAACTGTCACCTGCGTGTTTTACTGAGAGAAGTTAAGCAAAAAATCATACAAACTGTACAGCTGCGCTCCATGTAATTCTAGGATTTATCTACAAAAATCGCATGGTGGTGTAAAATTCAGGATTACAGTTTAGCGTGCATTTTAAAAGTTAATAGATTTGAACTTAAATCTGTCTCTGTCATCATCAGGATACATTTTATTGTAAACCATATCAAAACAAAGTTAATCACTAAATCTATTCATAGCATGTAGGATGCTACACAAAGCTGCGGTGTTTATTACCTCACAAAGATAAGTATCTTATACTTTATTTTTGTGATGCACATCACTAGAAGACAAGAAGTTCTGAAACAAGCACTTCTATACTCTCTGGAAAAGTGGAGCATTCACATTATAACATTTTGAATACATGCCCACAGTTATGGGTTATCTGTTTGATTCCCCTGTTATATCCACAAGCAGGCTGGCTTTTGGAATCTCATGTCAAATCTAGGAACGTTTTCCATTTTGATGAAGCTCTCGAACACCAATGCACCTATCCAAGTTCCTCACAATACTGAAAAAACATGGATATTTAATGTTGGGGGAAAGGGCACTATCTTTCCTCTCTCTCTCTCTCTTTCACTTGCTCTAAGCTGAAGCCTTTGCCCAGAGAGCTTTATTTCTTCTCAGGTACCCAGAGTAGGAACATTATCATAAGATGTGCTGAGACAGTGCAGGAAGTCAGCATACTTCTTCACTAGATGTGAAAAACTGCTACAGTATGTCTGTCCACATGGATTCTGGTTTTCTCACTGGTTACATGTTGCTACAGTAAGTTCCCTCATTTGCAACTGCTGTGTGCAGTTGACACCTGATCTTTCTCTCCCTCAGGTGGTGTGATCCACCAAGTGTCCGTCTGGCCAGATCTCAGCCCCGCGTTCAACTCCAGCCACGCTGAAGAGGTTAAACTGGCAGGAATGATCAGAGACACAACTGGTGGGCTTTAGTGCATTTTGTTGTAATTGTGTCCCAGTTGTCTTGTCAGAAATCAATTCAAGTTGGGAGCTGGCTAGCACAAGGAGGTCAAGGATTTTTCAGCCTAAATATTTTATCTGTACTACACGTCTGAAGCTTTTAAAGATGCGTGCCCTGTTTTCCCCATTTCTCTGACGCACAGACGTTATTGGCTCAGCCTTTTCGCCCAGGTCAGGGCCAGGTTAAAATCAATTATAATCTATTATTAAGGGTTCTGTGTTTCTCTTAGAGGTTGAAAAGTGTAATGTGGAGAAATTCAGTCTGCTATGAGGTCCAGTTTTATTTGTTTTGTTCTTGTTCGACTTCTTATCTCGGCACCCAGCTTGGTCCATTGCTGGTTTAGAGGAATGTTGGTCATTTGTCAGATGGTCAGTCTGGAAGACCAGCTGGACAACCAGCAAACTGTTTGCTTTGCCAGGCCAGGAGATCTGCTAGATTGGCTCAAAAATCCTTATTTAAGTCCTGAAATTAATGAGAATATAATTAAGTCCAAATATGCATTCGCCATAGAGCTTTGATTATGGTGTGTACAGTGTATGTATATATATAGCATACATTTTAACATCGACAAACCACAGTTAATGTTTTATAATGGTATTTAATAGTGAAACACGTAGTGAAAATACTTGTTGAGTTTATTTGAATATTTAAAATTTTTTGTCAACCATGCTTCTAACTAAAAACATTTGCACTCGAGTCCTATGGGTTAACACTTTCACCAAACACAGAGACTCTTCAGAGAGTAGAGTTAGATGATTGTTTAGCCAAACAAACACCGTACAGTCAGAGATGAGATGAGAGAGTGCGAGATAGATGGAGCCAGTGCTTGAATAACAGTTTATGTAATACACAACTCTACAGCATCCATCAGCCTCTCCTTTAGTGACAAAACAGTTGTGTAGCCCTCCTCTAAAAGTGCCCAGCTCTTTAATCTCCACCTACTCTCCTGTAATTACACTCAATGAATAAATAATGTCTACTTCATGCTACGGCGTGCCAGATGTAAACTAAAACACGCTTTCAGCCGCACACCTCTGCAGAGTTGACCGCAGTGCCGTATAAGCGAAATTGTGCAAGATGATTTGTTTTCATCTCTGTAAAAGTACAAATTTGATTTCCTTCAGTACCAAAACAGACAGACGTTGTGCCTGATTTGTTTTTGACGACAGCTAAATGAAAGATGCTCTCGGCGGAGCACAAACGCTGTCGGGGTGAGCGAGAAGCCGTGTGTTTCGTCCACCACCACCTTCGTATACTTTACTCAAGCAGTCCAGAGGGCGTGCGGCGGCCAATCGATGGGGCGGTCTTAAGTGTGATCAGAGCGGATGAGAGATGAAGATGTTCCCACCTTTGGTAACGACTGCAGGTATCGGGGTCGATTCGGCGGCCGGCAGATTGAGAGGCGTTATATCTGAGGCGCATGAGGTTCCACTCCAATGAGCAATCTGCTTTATCAAAAGGCTTTTTTCTCAATCAATAAAGCTTTCATCAGGGGAGCCCTGCATTGTCCTCGCCAACTGTATCAGCTCTTACACTGGACAGATGCCATGTGCAGGACACCCTAATGTCCGTTTAACTCGAGTCAGTCTGGTTGACCTGGTAAAATGTATCTCTCTTACTCTCTCTTTCTCTCTTTTAGGTCATCCATGCACCTGCAGTAACAGGTTATTACATAGTGTATTTTAAAGAAATAGTTTATCAAAAAAAAATCACATTTATGTTATATACACATTCTCATGTTGTTCCATACCTATATGTAGTTACAATCTGAAGCCATACATTTCTCTGAGTAACAGGCCAAAAGTTAAATTGATTAGAAAGCCCAAAGGGCAGTTCACATTTCGAGTCTTAAACCACGTGGAAATGCGACCAACGCACTTTGGTAAATCTTTGGTAAACCTTAAGCCGCACTCCCCATAGATTCAGTAATGTGTCTCCATGCATTGTTTCCTCTGTGTCAAAATAAAAGCCGCTTGACAGTTTATTTGTTCTGGGTATACATGTACAGCTATGATCAGCTGTTCCTCCATCTTGAGTTAACACAGAATAATCCAAAGTTTACATGACACAATGTTGATACAAAAAGGGTGAAGCTGATAGGTTGTTTCTTGTCCCATGACCTGCAATGCAGACGTGGGATTCTGATAAGTAAAAGGGATAGTTCGGCCAAAAATAATATTAAACCCATGATTTACTCACCCCGAAGCTGTCCGAGATGCATATGTCCATCATTTTACAGACGAACACATTTTCAGTTATTTTAGAAAATGTCTTATATCTTCCAGCTGCTAAACAGTAATGTTACGGGATCCAGCTCCAAAAAAATGTGCATATATCCTTCCCCAAAGAAATCCAAACAGCTCCACGATGATAAACAAAGGTCTGAGGGTAATCCACACAGTGTTATTGTAGAAATATATTCATATTTAAAACTTTATAAATGAAAATAACTAGCTTCCGGTAGCACCGCCATCTTAAACACCTCTGTATTCAGGAGTAGTGTACGGACTTTTACCAGTGACACATGACGAATTGCATACGCTCTCATCTTGAATGCGGACGCGACTAAGATGGCGGCGTTATCGGAAGCTAGTTATTTTCGTTTATTAAGTTTTAAATATGGTTATTTCTACAACAACACCGCGCGGAATACCCTCAGAAGGCCTTTGTTTATCATCCTGGAGTCGTTTGGATTTCTTTGGAGAAGGATATATGCATTTTTTTTTACTTTAAGGACGTGGACCCCGTAACTTAACATTTGATTAACTGAAAGATCTAAAACATTTTCTAAAATAACTGAAAATGTGTTTGTCTGAAAAATGTTGGACATACCGATACGCATCTCGGACGGCTTTGGTGGTGAGTAAATCATGAGTTTAATGGGTTTCATTTTTGGCCGAACTATCCCTTTGAAATCATTTCAACTTGCTGCAGCCCACGCACCTGGAAAACAGAACGCTCTCGAATTAGGTGCTTGCTGTACGTATAGCCTACATTAAAAATTGAAAAAAAATTTGCCTGTGCAAAAGACAGTGTGAACCACCCATAAAACTGCTTAAAGATTCTTAAAAAAATTATCATACATTTCACACATCATTTTTTTGTTGTTGTTGAAATTGACACGAGGATGAGTAATTGATGAATTTTGAAGTGAGAATTTAGATTTGTGGGTGATCTATTCACAATGCACATTGTTTGTACTGTACATTTACCGTAGGCAGACACTTTGTTTCCGTGATATATACATTTTATCAGTATTTGTGTTCCCTGGCATCGAACCCATGACCATTTGGGCTGCTAACGTGACACTCTACCAACTGAGCTGCAGTAATACTTAAATAAATTCATACACCATCAACCATTATCTCCAGTAGCTCAGTAGAGCCCACGGTAGGGAAACCCCCATGGAGGGGGTGTTGCAAGGTTGCGAGAGCGACTTTGCGGCATGTTAATGAAGTGGTGTGGCGTGGCGGTGACGAGGAGATCTGGAGGAGGATGACTGCGTGGGGATTACCTTCTTAGTCCTCCAGCACAAGGAGAACAGTGAATTAATCTCCAGTCTTGCCCATTCAGTGAGTCCCCAGAGCTTGCTTAATTAACCTAATAAAAATACTAATAGAACCATTTCCAAAGGTAAATTTAATTTACTTGTCAGCGTTGTACATCAATAGGGATAAGGACGGGTGGGCACTTGTGCCTCTGTGAGCGTCCACGCAAGCCCCTAATAAATACCAACTCGTTTTCATCCACATCTGATTACGCCCGCTGTCACTGGCCACAGTTAAATTATGATGAAAAGAGGGGCTGAGAGCGGAATTAACATGACCAAAGATTAACACAATATTTGTCTAAGCTGATGATGGGATCTCTCTCTCTTCCACTTCTCCTCCTCTCGATGATGCGATTGCTTACCTCAGCCGCTAGCCGTGTGAACTAATGCCACCATAAATCAGATTTTATTTAAAGAGATAGTTGCCCTCCTTTAATCCAAATGGGGCTTAAGCAAACACAGTTCATATGGAACAATCATAAAAACTTACTGGCGGGAACTTTTTGTGGCAATGTACTACCAATGTACTACCAAGAGCCATTAAGCCCATCTCATTACTGCCCTCCCAATGACTGTGTAATGACCTGCAATCATTTGTAAGTGAATAACTATTAAAAGCCCTGGCAGCCGGGAGAATGCTTTTAAAGGCAAATTAAAACACAAGGGAGGTAGCCTATTCCTGCATAATATGTGTCTGTAGACACATTACAGGCTTTCTCATCCTTTCTATACAATACCAAGGATCTTTCATCTCCACAGAACATGAGAAATAGAGAAGAAGAATTTGCTTTTGTTTAAGGCAACACAGTTGAGTCTTACAACATTCACGTCATATTTTTGGCATGATTGTTGAGATTTTATTTGTGTTACGTAAGCAATAAGGTACTTGAGCAATAAGTCATGGCTGAAGGGCATTGTTAGGCATGACTTAAAGCCTACAACCCCTTCAGCCGAAACTAAAGAACAGCACTACTTTGAGTACATTATTGCTTTTTAAAGTGGTTACCACACAATACAGGTATCAAAGCAAAATAAATATGTATCAATGCATAAAGTAAAATCAATAAAGCCTTCATTCAGCTGGAAATACGGTTGCCATAAGGGTGCTGTGCACTGATACACAGAATTGTTGGATGCAGTGGTCATAGATGTTTTTTATTTGTGTTTCATAAATTTTTTTGATAATTCACTCACCCCCATGTCATCCAAGACGTTGATGTCTTTCTTTTTTCAGTCAAGAAGAAATTATGATTTTTGAGGAAAACATTCCAGGATTTTTCTTCATTTAGTGGATTTTGGTGTCACGTCAACAGTTTACAGTTTTAATGCAGTTTAAAATTGCTGTTTCAATGCAGCTTCAAATGGCTCTAAACGATCCTAACCGAGGCATAACAGTACATTCACACAGGGCGTAAGCGTTAACGCTTGATGGAAGGCTTGTTGAAGCGTGGCCAACAGCCAATCACATTGACCGATACACACTGCTTGAAAAGTTGAGAAATGTTCAACTTCTGCCCCGAGCAATGGCAGTGACGCGCCGCAGACGGATTCACAATTCAGTTCGGCAATACATGATGTCACCCATTAAAAGTGAATGGGAAGTGTTAACGCTTACGCCCCGTGTGAATGTACCGTAAGGGTCTTAATCAGCGAAACAGTCGTGATTTTCGAAAAAAGTACATTTAAACCAAAACGGCATGATAGTTAATAAAATGGCATGACGTATGCGAAACTTCCGCTCCTGTATTTATTACTGTGGAGAAAGATGATCGTTCCGACGTTGTTGTATGCGAACTGATACTAATTAATGTCTTTGTGTCAGTTTATTTTTTTAAATGGTCTGCAAGTGTGCGTTTTACATATGTAATGTGTGACCTTTCAACGTGATTATGTAATAGGTCGCTCTGGTACGTCACACGGCTAGTGCAATACGAGAAGTTGTGGTTTAAAAGGACATTTTTTTTTGTGAAAATGTCAATTGTTTCACTAGATAAGATCCTTATGCCTCGGTTGGGAATGTTTAGAGCCCTTTGAAACTGCAATTTCAAAGGCAGAGTGCACGATATCTGAAAAACGCTTTGGAAAAGAGAGTCGGGTTGACTACCAAAACACACTTGTAGCCATCAGCAGTAAGCGGAATGTCTACTAACCGATATTGTTGCCTGGGTTGCGTATGTGTGGGGCGGGTCTATCAACAGAAGGTCCAGATTTTATTGGGTTAGGGGTGTGTTTGTTTAGGTGACTTCAAATGTCAACATTGGCTTTCAGAGATCATGGACCCCACCTTCAAACTGCATTGAAACTGTGAACTGTTGAGGTCCACTATATGGTAAAAATCCTGGAATGTTTATTCTTGACTGAAAAAAACATAAATCTTGGGTGGCATGGGGTGAGAAAATTAACAGGATTGTTTTATGAAAGTGGAGTATTCCTTTTAAGGGACAATAAGTAGGATTTACCCCCATCTAGTGGTGAAATTGTGTTTTTTGCATGTAAACGAATAGACCAATTTCGTGTTTGCAAACAGAGATGATGTTTTTTGTGGGCGGAGCCAAACTGGTTGCAGAAAGTGACTGCTCCGCAGTAGGGTTGTGAAGTGTTTTAGCATTAAACTGTGATTTTGATGGATCCGGTGTTCTGTCGAAATCTGATTCCTTTATGTTTCCCTTTAGTGCAATGTTTCTTATAGCGTTTAAATCACATTACGTTTATTTTTTTAGATAGATCAAAAGTTTAAATGGCTTGGCTACTGATATGCATGTAATGTATATGTATTGTTATTTTTTGCTAAATCAAATATTTTTACAGTCTGAATCGCTAAAGTACATGTAAAAGCAATACTATCATGTATTATATATAATAGCGTTTATTAAATATTTCATAATTTTCCTGTTTTTTATTATTTCTTCCTTAATAAATTATAATTGTAACATGATAAAAACGCTATAAGAAACACGTGGAGGGAACAGACTTCGACAGAACACCGGACATCTTCTCTACTTATTTTCTATTCTAATTATTAAAAGATTTCCAGATGATTTCCTTGCTCCATTCTGTCCGTTTAAGGGCTTATTGTTATCATAAACACCTACGTTTATCTTCAAATGATGTCTTTGACGATGGTATTCTATAAAAATGAAAGCCATCTTTTTTGGCATTCTTATTCTGACACTTAACAGCACAACATGACATTTTCCAGTGAGTTATCTTGCTCTTTTCACTCGTGTCTAATTCATTTCCACTGTTTTTCTGCAACCGCATTGCGCGCGCAGCTTGCAGTGACGTAACTGTGACGTCTACTCTAAATTGGTCTATAGTGCTCTCTAGCGCCTCGCTTTTCCAAATGCGTGTTGCAACTACGGTAGCCGTTATGTACTCACTGATCTCCATGTCCGTTTTCAGCTAGTTCACATGTTCTGAACGAAAACGCGTTGTGGAAATGCGTTGGTAGGCTAGTGCTTTTTGTCCCCCTTGCTATTATAGTTTATCAATACAGTGGAACGACTTGGAAGCCTCCTTGGACATGTGCAAGTCCTTTAGGATAATGCAGACACACAGATGTGGTCTTCAGGGTGTACAGCACAGACCTTCACTGGTGCATTGTTCTGTGTCCTCCGTCCGTGAAGAGGATCAATCAAACGCTTTTTCAATTCTGTGAATAGATAAGTTCTTCTGCAAAACTAAGTCAAGAGACTTTTGTAAACTGTGGATGACTTTTAACTTTCTCAACAGATGTAGCGGGGTGCTTTGCGGGAACCATTTGAATTCTATTGATCAATAGACCTACTGTATACAATACATGTTTTTACAAACGCTCTAATCATGGACAAAGGACACCACCACGTTTCTGTTTGACAGTAGTGGTTACTTGCACTGAAAGAATGACCTTATACCATGTACTCTTGGTTTTAAAAATTAAGCCCTTTCAGAGATTTCTATAAGGCACTCATGTTCAACAATAGACCACTGAGAGGTGAAGGCCTGCCTATGGAATGACTCTTTAATTGTAAGAGGCGGAGCACCTCATCACACTTTATTGTTACAGTAGTTTTTTCTCTCATAGCATCAGTAAGCAGTGAAAGGTCATGTTACTTCTTATCTTTTTAATACAGTATGGGGGGTGACTGCTGAGTGCTGGATGTCTGAGGCCATGCAGAGCACACGAGTTTGGGTTGTGAGGTGAGCATTGAGGTTTTTTGTTTGTTTGTGTGAGCAGTCACTGAAGTCTGGAAATGTTGTTACAATCAATCACCACAAGGTGGATGTGCATGTGCATTTATTTATTTATTTTGCTGCAGTCACACTATCAATAAGACTTGCACCCATATTGTTGTAAACTGTGACCATTTTAGCAGTAAGACACAAAGCAAGATTGCTCTTCGTCAACTTGAAATTCCACCCCATTTCCCAGTCTGATCAAGATTTCTCTTTGAGGACTTAATATGCTTCTGCGTCTGAACGGCACAGCAGAGTTTGAAGGCAGGATGAGGAAAGGGAATGTTTTGGTGTCACTGGGAGTTTTGTAGGTCTCGGCAGAGAAGAGAGAAGTGGAATGTAAAGTAGTTAAAATAGGGAGAGAGATTGAGAGAATCTCAGGAGGGGGATCTAAGGCTGTGTTCACCATGGGCACCTTAAGCAACACTACCTCCTTTTGGTTTTAATTCACATCCATAGGGAATCTAGATTTGTTTCTCTGCTACACGGAGATATCTTGCCTGTGTTTCTCTCTTTCTCTGTGTGTGTATGAATGCTCAACTCTTTACTGACTCACAACTACTGCATATAGCTCTTACTGTATACTAGCAGCTTATCTGAACTCACTGCTGGAAAACCATTTGATATAAGATTTTATCTTTAGCCGTTATCATACATAGTATTTGATATCAGTAACACCTTGTACTGCTTTATGTACTACTTGGCTATATACAGGATTATTTCTCATTAGAGATATATAGCCCTGACTACATTTTTGCATTTGATTTTTTTATGTATTAAAATCTAACAGTACAGTATATGGCACAATGCACTATTTTAACCCCACTAGGATTAATGATGGATAATAATAATAAGAATTGTCATTTACATTTGTTTCGTGGAGATCTTACGATGTGCATTTTTATGTAAATGTTATGATGATCATTATTATCTATTATATAAGCTATATACCTTTTGCCCCCTCTCTCTTCACATCTCTCTCTCTGTTGTTGCCACATATGTATAGCAATGACCTGCCGTTCACTATGCAGACACCATGCTGTGAATTCCATCTCACCAGAAAAACAAGAGGAAATTGTTATGCAAATGAAAATGCACTGGCTATTCTAGAAAGGTGTGTGTGTTTGTCGGTTATGTGTGTGTATATTTATATATAAGAATAATTCAGAGAATAAAAGAAATCAATAAGCAGAGGGAACATAACACTTTTCAAAAAAAAAACATTTGCAATCGACAAGCACACAGTGTGTACTGTAATCAAGCATATGCATTTCAAACCTAATCATAATTGGCCGTAATAGTTTTATGAGGTGGCAAATTTGTAAAATTTGTAGGATGTGAAGCGTACAAAAAATAAACAGATTGTATTAAGACATACAAATGGGATCATATCAATAAATTAGCCATCTTGTGAATACAAATTGCCAAAAGAGGCAACAGTCACTTTTGTGATCTTTAATAATAGGGATATAGCCACGTATTTTTCATATAAGTGACAGCATCTGATAAAGCTGTTTGCCTATAAGTTACAGGTGAAGTCTGCAGCAGTGTTGCTCTGTTGTTCTGGTACAGATGCTCAAATAAACAGAGAAATGCTTTGAAAGATGTCTCTGCATACACTCACCTAAAGGATTATTAGGAACACCTGTCCAATTTCTCATTAATGTAATGGTGTAATGATGTGGGGGATGTTTTCTTGGCACACTTTTGGCCCCTTAGTGCCAATTGGGCATCTTTTAAATGCCACAGCCTACCTGAGCATTGTTTCTGACCATGTCCATCCCTTTATGACCACCATGTACCCATCCTCTGATGGCTACTTCCAGCAGGATAATGCATCATGTCACAAAGCTCGAATCAAAATCAAATTGGTTTCTTGAACATGGCAATGAGTTCACTGTACTAAAATGGCCCCCACAGTCACCAGATCTCAACCCAATAGAGCATCTTTGGGATGTGGTGGAACGGAAGCTTTGTGCCCTGGATGTGCATCCCACAAATCTCCATCAACTGCAAGATGCTATCATATCAATATGGGCCAACATTTCTAAAGAATGCTTTCAGTACCTTGTTGAATCAATGCCATGTAGAATTAAGGCAGTTCTGAAGGCGAAAGGGGGTCAAACACAGTATTAGTATGGTGTTCCTAATAATCCTTTTGGTGAGTGTATTTCGTTGGAATCGACAAAGCATTTTTAAAATAAAAAAATCATTTACCTGTAAATACTTGCATATTTTCATAGAAAGCTCCCAGATTTGAGTATTTAAGCATATCAGCAGGAACTCCACCCTCAGTGATTCAGCGATTGAGGTTTTCTCATGGGTGGCTGAAGTGATTGTTCCCCCTGTTTGAGTGTTTATAGGCAGGAGGATGTAGTCTTCAGTGTTACTGCCTAATAAAAAAGCTTGCATGCTGTGTGATTAAATAACAGGGATGGCAGTAAAGAGAAAAGACATAATGATGGTTACATGCAGGTCAGTTACAATTTAATTGTCATTGCACTTCATTGCGAACGTATCAATTCGCTGCTGCTTAGCTGAGCAGAAAACAATGCTTTAACACATAGAGGAGTCATGCTGACTGACTGTCAATTTACCTGCTATCATGCTTTTTCTTCTTCTCATCTGTTATCCTCTAGTCTCTTTTCCTCTCTCAATTTTCTCTTTACAAGTTGCTGTGTGTAAACTGAAAAATAAAATGGTTTTATTCCCGTCCAAGCTGGCGTACGAACCCTGTGATCGGCCCTGTTTGTCATATTGTCGATGTTGGTCAGAATTGGATCATAAACTCATTGGAATAATAACTAATAATGTGTATCCATCCTGGATTTCTCTTACATAAAAATATTAGGGCTTTTGGAATAACATCGCAATGTTTTGTTTTTGTTTGGCTGACACTTAACAGATTTTTTATTATGTTGACATATTTTGTTTTTGTGGCTGTAAATTGCATGAGGTTGCATCAGGGTTAGCTATACTAAGGGCCACGCTGATTCCTCTTTGGGTCCATCCAAATCCTTTTATGAGTGGGTCTCAATCCAGCCCAGCTCCGCAGAAGATAATTCATGGCCGAGACTGCACACACCAAACGGTCTCCCCACTGAGCTTGCTTTAAGTCCGTAAGTCTTAGTCAAATGTCACAACATGACTGATGCATTTTTAAAGAGGGACCAATTCAAGACAATCAAAGCGTGGGCCTGCTGGGCTTGTTAGGGTTCTCGATGTCTGTCCAGTTCCTTAGAAGTCTGTTCGGTACGCTTTGGTTTAGATTTACCAGTTCTGCTCCCATGACAATCCACATATGGTCATTTATCAAAGATCTGCGCTTCACATGGAGCTGTTTTTGTAAAGCTGTCAGCGCAGCTATGGCCAGCGATAGCTCCGCACACTTTATTGTACTAACTTGTCAAAATTCCCATCAGACTTGCAATCACAGCCAGCCATGTACCCTCTCCCATCTCTAGCCCGCTGATTTGTGTTCAGATGAGAAACCCAAACCATCCCAATAAAGTTTTGGCAAGGACGGGCCGCTTTAATTGGCAGGCAATTGACGCGCCAATAGACTGTCATCCTGGGGGTCAAGAGTAATTTATTGAGACGCTAACTGCCTTTTTTTGGGCTGCCGTTCCATATTGAAATTCCCATCCAGACTGTATTACACGAGAAGATGATGACTTAATCCCCTGTTAATTAGAATAACATTTCCAGCAGCTGAGGCTTAGCTGTTAATGCGAGGGCTGTGGGCCGCAGAGGAGAGATGGGCCGGCTGGATCAGCGGCCCCAAAGTGGGTAGCTTGGCCTGGGCTCAGAGATCCAGGCAGCGGGGGCAACTCTCCACACCTCCAGCGGATGAGTGCTGGAAAGCTGTTAAATCCGCTGCTGATGACTCTCTTGCCGGCTAATAAACTCATGTTTATTGGCAGGCTCTGTCCATCAGCGGTCTATTTTCAGCAGCACATGGAAATATGTATTAGTAACACTGAATCCTCATATGGTAGTGCAATATTTTTAACAAGCTCATTTTCCATCTCCACAGAAAATTGATTACTGCTGTTTTTATATGGAATGGAACAAACAAAGGATAATTCTAGTGCTTAAAAAAGCAAAACGTGCAGTATAAACTAGGGAGGTGCTGATCCAATACTTGGGATTGGTATCAGGGCCAATTCCGATCTTTTTGCTGGATCTGGTATTAGACTAACAGGACTGATCCAAATCTGATACTTTGCGTTACACGTGATTAATACTGCCAAGCTATTAAAAAGGTGCAAGGATTCCCGTGAGAGGATGCCTCAAGTGCATTATTCTCCTCCTGGGATGCACATAAGCATAAAGGACAGGATGATATAAGCGCATCATTCTGTGCCCAGGAGGATGTGCATAAGCACTATCGTGCCACTATGCATTAAAGCCTTTTTAATAGTTTTATGCAATTGAGGAAAGTATATTTAGCCTATTTATTTATTTATTTTCAAATGTCCAACTCATATGTCCTCTAAGGTAGTGTGTACACTAAAGCTTTTACGCCGGCGGCTAACTTTTTTTTTTCACGCTGAAAGCCGGCACTCAGCGTGTTTTTCCGCACTCAGCGCTGAGCGCGGAGAGTTGAGAGATATTCAACTTTGGGTGAAAAGCTCAGCTCGTCAATGTCAGTTCTCACACGGCTGTCCAATAACAGTGGAGGAGGGGCGGAATAAACATCACAACAACTAGAGGTCGACCGATTTATCGGCCGGCCGATTAATTGGCCGATTTTTGGCATATTTAAAAAAATCGTCTTTGGACGATTTTGCTGCAAAATTAGGCCGATTAATAGACAGGCGCATCTGCGGGCACCTAAGCGTTGTTGTAGAACTCATGACGCTGCCTCTTGCTGCAAGCAGATCGCTCCCGTCCCGTGTGTGTGCAGCCATGCCTTGTTCACAAACAGCTTTAGTAAACGATGGCGAGATCGCGCAAATTAAGCAGCCAGTACAACAGCGCGATAGACTTATGTCTCGCGGTGCACTGTCCGTTCAAAGATTAGGCTCATTTCATGTGATTCATGAGTGATGATGAGTTTTGTTTGCGTGACAGAGAGAGAAATGCGCGCGCACGCTTTCTGTCTTTAAACTGTCTCCCTGCTTTTATTACTCAAAACAAAACTGACTCGATGGTGAAAGGTCGGAAGACCAAATCATATCCACCGAGGAAATGTTTTTCGTGTTGTTACAGTAACACTTTGTTTACAGTTTTGCGCTGCTCAGCCTGGATTAGAACACAGCGCGTCCGATTCGCGAACTGACTCCTTTGAACGGATTCGTTTGAATGAACGGTTAAAACAACAGATCTGTCCCAACACTAAATTCACAAGACGTCACTGTCAGCACAATCAGTCACTTATAGCGTCTCAGAAATGAGAATGTAAATGTGTTTAGAAAGATTTGCCCTAAATAACAGTCTCAACTAAAAAACATAGACATTTCCTATGTTAACTTTATGATGAAAAAATTATTTATCAGGTCTACCAAATAAGGATTTTATCCTACAAAGCAATAAAAGCCATGGTAAAAAACTGATCAAAGATGATGAAAGCAGAGTGTCAGGTAATATCTGTGTCTGATAAATGCATGGTGCAGAGGAGGTTGTAAAACTCTTCAAGTCATAATTTTTTTAAATACTTTGACTTAAATAGTGACATTTTTACATTGAAAATATCTGCTAATGATGAGAACATTTTGATTATTATGTACATATAGAAAATCGGCCAAACATATCGGCCATCGGCTGCCCTGATTTCTAAAAATCGGCATCGGCCAGAGAAAAGCCATATCAGTCGACCTCTAACAACAACCAACCGGCGAATCGTTCAATGATTAATAAACAAAGCAGAAGTATCACAGCAAACAAAGCCCTCAGCTGAAAAAAGTTGGCATTCGGCTGAGAAAAAGCTGGCATCCGGTGTTCGCCTTGCGCTTTCAGACGCATTTTATAGCTTTGGTGTGCACACCCCCTAAAACACTAAAATGATTAATAATTTGTTAAAAACACTGACATTCTTGTAACTTAAAATCATTTTAAATTACAGTTTTTTATTTAAAATTATAGTAGATAATAGCATATATTCTGCTGAAGTCTATTATGCTGAGGTACTTTTTCCACTAAAAATATGAAAAATCTGTATATATCTCTTATTAAAATGCATTTATTTAGCATTTTTCGCATTTAGCAATTTGTTCATTACAAAATATAGCATAACAACTTTGTAATGCACTTTTGAAAGTCACTTTGGACAAAAGTGTCTGCCAAATGCATAAATTTAAATATAAAGGTAAAAAAGCTAATTGAACAAACAGAATGTACAAGAATTTCAGATTTATCCTTGTTCATCTTTTTTATTAATGTAAGAGTTAAAAGTATAAGAGTTAAAGTGAAAAAGTTCAAAGTATAGCACATTATATTAAAAGATTAATGCTGATGTTATGTTTGAATATCTGAATGTTAATTCTGATGTTATATTTGAATATCTCAATGTTAATTTAGCAGTATATACTTGTGTTAAAGTGGATGTTGTTGTGAGGACTTTTATTATGAGGAGGGGAAGCCGGAAGGAGAAAAAAAGAGAAAGAAAAATAAACAGGCGGTAAAGAAGAACTCGTCCGTGTCCGAGGGTTTTATTTATATATTCATAAAGTTATATTTAATTTTAAGCCCCGAGAACTCCCACAAGCAACTATTACACTGGTGGCAGCGGTGGTTGTCGTCGGATATTCGAGTTTTTTTCTTCTTTTTTTTTCCGCCTAATGTTATACCTCGGTCGAACGCAGTCTGTTCATTACTGTGATTTCAGCGAGACGCTGTGAACGCCGATGTGCCGTGCATAAACTTCAGTGATGTCGGACGAGGAAGCACAAGCACCGCGGGAGAACAGTGCGCGGACGCGCCGTGCACAAACTTCAGTGATGTCGGACGAGGAAGCACAAGCACCGCGGGAGAACAGTGCGCGGACGCGCCGTGCACAAACCCCAAAGGACATTCCTTTACCTCCGCCATTTCGCAACGATGGCTCTGAGTCTTTTCAGCTGTGGGCCCGTCGTTACGAGGTCATTCAAGAGGCTCGCTATAAAGATAGCGGTGTTGATTTGGATGCAGTGTTAGCAGCAGAGTTGCCTACTAGATTGCCACCTGAACTTTTCATTGTTTGGGACAATTTTTCACCTGAAATTCAGCACTCTTTTGCTGCAGCGAAAAAGCATTTACAAGATGCTTTTGGTCAGAAGGATGTAATTGCGTCTTTTCAAACGTTTCCAAATTCACGTCACAAATTGCCTAATGAACCAATGGAAGTGTACGCAGCAGACATATGTAGACTGGTCAAAGAAGCCTTTCCAGATTTTGAGCAGAATGCTTCTGAATACATGAAACTGTCGAGATTTCTGGCTGGTTTAGATCAAGAACTCCAGATTAAATGCCATGAATGGGGCGTAAAAACGTTCAAAGAGGCCTTCCAAGTCGCTACTCAAGCTGAACGGGCGCGCCAGGCCGCCAGATTGGTGCAGCCGGTTCCATCTGCGGTAAGAGGCAATTCGGCAGCACAGACAGTGAATGTTATTTCTGACACTGACACTCTTTTTCTGAAGCAAGCGGTTGTTGATCTAACTAACACAGTTAAAGACTTAAGTAAGGATGTTTCAGCATTGAAACTACAGCTGCATGATGAACGCAATCAATCTCGTCAAACCCCATCACCTCATCGCCACAGTCCAACAAGGTATGCATGGAGTTCACAGTATGGACATTCACCAACCAGACGTTCAGATGCTCGTTCTCCTTCACCTGACAGCTACAGAGGATCTCCCAGCCGTCGCAGAGACTTTGGCAGACGACGTGACGACACATACCAGCATAATGTCAGAGTGGATTTTTCGCCTCACCGTAGGGAGAGGTTCAAGGATTATTATTCTCCAAAATACTCCACTGCAGCCTGCCCTGACTACTACGAGGATGACAGACGGGGACAACGGAATGACACCACATCTTACAACCGCTCGTCCTTTCAACGACGGAGTCCAAGCCCTCAGCCCAAACGTGTCACCTTTGAGGAGTACAAAGGCCATCATTACAGACCTCAGCATCCAAGCCTGGATCGTCAGAGTGGTCCACATGATACCTACCCAGGCCATCACAGTCATCATCAGGGAAACTTCCACTAGCTGATGAGGTGGGGCACACATCAGCTGTTTCACTACCAGCCCCACGCGACATCGTACGAATGACAACTACAGAAACCAGCCATCCAGAGACTGAACACTGTCCTGCTACAACCATGAAGGACATTTATACAGCACACATCACTGGCATTGTTGAAGGTACTGACATGCATATCATGATAGACACTGGTTCTAGTATTTCATTCATTAATGAAACTACCCGTATGGCAATTCCTACATTGTGCAAAAGACCATTAAAGGGTAATTTTATTTTATCAAAGTCTGTAACTGGTCAAAATCTAGATACTTTGGGAACTGTGACTGTTAACATGAGATTAGGTGCACTGACGTTACAGCATGACATGCAGGTCATCAGAAATGTGAGTCAGGGTATTATACTTGGTTGGGATTTTCTCCAGAAGCATGAGGTTATTTTGAATGTTGGTAAGGGGTTATGTTGCCTTTATGATCAGACTTTACAATTGTTAAGCACATTTCAGCTTGCCCCTGCACATTGCACAGCTCAAATTACTGTGACTACTACCATCCCTCCCCAGTGTGAGATGCACTGTACAGCTCAGCTTGTCCCGTTTTCTGTTAATGCAGGTCTGGCAGACGGTTACAGTGGGTTGCTTGAGCCATATCCATTTAAGTTGGATGGTATTGCAGTTGCACGCACTCTTACAGTAGCTGAAAATGGTCAAACTGTAGTGAGAGTCATGAATCCAACAAATAGCCCTTTTGTACTGCAACCAGGTATGCAGATTGGGGAATTCACCCCAATAAACCAAGAGGATGTCATTCAGCACTCAGATTCTGTATGTAATGTATCCACCCCTTCTACACAGGCACCTCTTCCATTTGAGATTCAAAGTGGGACTCTTTCTGACCCTCAGGCGAACGAACTACGCTCACTGTTGCATGAGTATTGTGATCTGTTTAGTAAGAACCCTACGGATTTTGGTTGTACGAATATTGTCAAACACAAAATCAATACCGACAATGCAACTCCCATCAAAAAACGTGCCTATCGTACTTCTCCTCAGATGCAAGAGGTGATTCAGTCACAGGTGGATGACCTGTTGGCAAAAGGTATTGTGGAAGGCAGCCATAGCCCTTGGGCTGCACCTGTCGTTATGGTGCGGAAAAAAGATGGCACCTGGCGCTTTTGCGTAGATTATAGGGGCCTTAATTCTGTCACCATTAAGGATGCCCATCCTTTACCAAGAACAGATGACACCTTGGATGCACTTAGGGGTTCCTCTATATTCAGTACCATGGATCTTTCATCCGGATATTGGCAAGTGCAGCTTAATGAGGCAGACAAACCAAAAACAGCTTTCACTACTGGCCGTTCTTTATACCAGTTTACAGTGATGCCAATGGGCCTTGTCAATGCTCCGCCCACCTTTCAACATTTGATGCAGCTAGTGTTGCAGGGTCTGTCCTGGAAAACATGTCTTGTGTATTTAGACGATATTATTGTCTACAGCAAGAATTTTTCAGAGCACATTCAACACTTGAGGGAGGTTTTCCAACGTTTGAAAGCAGCCAACTTGAAACTGAAACCAGCTAAATGCTCTTTTGCTCAACAGCAAGTGACATTTCTGGGCCATATTGTGTCTTCTGCTGGTCTTCAGCCTGATGTCAAAAACATTCAGAAGGTTAAGGAATGGCCTACTCCTGGGAATCCTACAGAAGTTCGAGCTTTCTTAGGCCTGTGTTCATATTACAGGCGTTTCATTCACTGCTTTGCTCAAATGTCGCAGCCACTGCATGCTCTGACTCAGAAAGCGAAGTTGTTTGTTTGGACTGAGTTAGAACAGGAAGCTTTCAATTCATTGCGACATGCACTTACCAATGCTCCAATTCTTTCCTACCCAGACTTTTCAAAGGAGTTTTTGCTTTTCACTGACGCTTCAAACACAGCTATCGGATGTGTTCTGTCCCAGATGAATGTGGACGACAAAGAAAGTGTCATCGCTTATGGCAGTCACATCTTGACATCTGCTGAGAGACGATGGTCAACATATGACAGGGAGCTGTGGGCTATTGTTTGGGGCATTCGTCACTTCCGTCAGTATCTCATGGGTCATTCTTTTCGAATCATTACTGACCACAAGCCCTTGCTCGGTCTGAGAAGAATGGTTTTGGATGGTGATCCAACGGGACGCAGAGCAAGGTGGGCTCTGGAGATCGACCTCTATGACTGGACCATTGAGCACAGACATGGTCACAAACACGCCAATGCTGATGCCATGTCTCGTCGACCTGATGGGGAAAGCAAAATTTCCAGTGACTTGGAGATCAAACCTGTCCATTTTGTCTCTTCATCAACGCAGACTGAAGTAGCTGAATCACATCCTAGTTCTGCAGTGCCTATTTCTTCTGGTGCGCGTCCTGGATTTGAGCCTTCAAACTCTGCGTTTTCTGCTTTTGCCAGCGTTACACGCCTGGGCATGGATAATGACGATATGCTACAGGCTCAGAAAGCCGACCCTGTTTTGAGCATTGTCGCTGAATGGATGTTAACACAGAAAAGACCCCCATATGCAACCCTCAAAAGTGCTGCTAATGGATTAAGACACTTCTGGAAAGAGTTCGCAAGGCTTACCTTTGTAGAACATGTCATTTGTCGAAAGATCAGGCCTCCTCCAGGTGAACAGATTCTGCAGGTTGTAGTTCCAACTGCACTCCAGCGTAGTGTGTTTGAGACTTTGCATGGTCATTCACTTTCAGGACACTTCAGTGCACAAAAGACATTGCAACGTGCTCTTGTGAGATGCTACTGGCCCCACATGTCTAGGGACATTACACAATGGTGTGCCCCAGAGTTTGCACACTGACCAAGGCCGACAGTTTGACTCTGACTTGGTGAAAGAACTGTGTTCCCTGCTTGGGATTCGTAAAACACGGACATCTCCATATCATGCCATGTCAGACGGTATGGTAGAACGTGCCAATAGGTCCATAAAAGATCAGCTTGCAAAATACCTGTATACCAAAGGTGGGGAATGGGATGACCACTTAAAACAGGTAGAATTTGCCTACAATACTAGTGTGCATTCCTCAACCAAACATACACCTTTCTTCTTAGCACATGGCAGAGAAGCTCGCCTACCTGCTGACTTTCTTCTTGGTGTACCTTCAGCAACTTCCAGTGCTACAACCGGAACCCCGATTGAATACGCACATTCTATGCTGGGACGACTACGCTCTGCTTTTACCACTGTTGCAGATAACATCCAGACAGCTGGAGCTCAGCAAAAGCATTACTACGACCGTCATCTCCGACATGTGTCTTATCAACCACAGGATCTCGTATGGGTTGATCTTCCAGCTATGTCCAGACACAAACTTTCTCCGAAATGGACTGGTCCATACAAAGTCTTGAGCAGGTTAGACTCACCGACCGGTGACATTGGAGTGACATATAAAGTGAAAGATCTGCTTGATTCAAAGTCAAAGCCTAAAGTTATTCACTATAATCGGTTGAAACCTTATCGCTCTGTGTGGTCACCTGATCCACGTCCAGTTATGACATCCCCTCATATGGGACGCCCTCCACTTACCGCACTTTCAGGCTCCAGACCTTATGTTTTTCATGACTCTGCAAGGCCAACTCAACAGATTCAAAGGCAGGATGGTACATTACCTCCTGTTCAGGCTCAGGTTGAAATTTCTGAGCGTTCTAGAACTGAATCCCCTGTAGAACTTCCTACAGAACAGCCAGCTAATGGTATGAGAACAAGGTCAGGACGTTCTGTGCGTCTTCCATTACGGTATAGGGATGTGTAATGTTTTAATATCCATCTTCACATATTCTTGTTCATTTACAATTAAAATTCTTGAGTATGGGATTGGTTATGTAAAGCTGAAAGAGTGGAGTCAGCCAAATGTGTTAAAAAAAAAAAAAAATGAAACATTCAAAGTGTTATTTGTATTATGTTAAAGATTCATGTTCGCATTCTGAACTGTTTTCTCGCATTGTTTTTCCTGTACCACTAAGTGTTTGTTTTTGAAATGCAAACGTACAGAAAGCATATTTTGGTACAAATGTATATATATATATATATATATATTTTTTTTTCCTGTTTTGTATATGAGGAAACGAGGACGTTTCTTTTCATAAGGGGGAAGTAGTGTAAGAGTTAAAAGTATAAGAGTTAAAGTGAAAAAGTTCAAAGTATAGCACATTATATTAAAAGATTAATGCTGATGTTATGTTTGAATATCTGAATGTTAATTCTGATGTTATATTTGAATATCTCAATGTTAATTTAGCAGTATATACTTGTGTTAAAGTGGATGTTGTTGTGAGGACTTTTATTATGAGGAGGGGAAGCCGGAAGGAGAAAAAAAGAGAAAGAAAAATAAACAGGCGGTAAAGAAGAACTCGTCCGTGTCCGAGGGTTTTATTTATATATTCATAAAGTTATATTTAATTTTAAGCCCCGAGAACTCCCACAAGCAACTATTACATTAACATGGTCAATCATGCTTTTATGGGCTTTGTAGATTTGTGGAAAATCTGATGTAAAAATCAGACACACAGTACTGTGCAAAAGTCTTAGGCCACCACCATCAGACTTGTTGATTTAGAAGTTTTAATATCTATCCATATTTATTTTTATATCTATTTTATTAAGATACAAACAGAAAATACAGGAAATATGTACACAAAATAAAAAATAAAAAAAATCTAAACTAAATGTCTTCTTAAGGCATCAGTCATTATTTAGTGTGACCTCTCTTGGCACAAAACACATCTTGAGCTTTTTTGAGGAGACTGAAGTCCTGAAGTCATTTGATTAGAATGAGCAATTAGGATTTAATTTCATTTAGGTTTAAGAGATCCTGCAGCTGCCTGCTATTGCTCAAGTGAAAGGGGAGTTTACCCAAAATACTTGACACCTCAGCTTATACTTTTATACTGTTTTTAATACGACATACAAGTTTCCTGAATTTTCTGGATGTATTCTAATAAAGAACAAAACTCTATATGATCACTATAACATTGCAAAAACAACACATCTAATTATGGCATGGTGGCCTAAGACTTTTGCACAGTATTGTATATTGAGAAATTGTAAAAAATTTAAAAAAAAATTGCTTCAATTTGAATAGTGACCCAGTAGTAACACAGACTCTTCGTTGACTCATGTCTGGTATAGAATTGGAGCAACTTGTGGACTCAAAGTTAAACATTTTTGTATCATGGTTTTCCATTTTGTTGGTGAAAGTGCATTTGCAGTGATGTCACTAGCTGGATTTTCATCCAAACGTGAAGCAAATCATTTCAAAAAGAAAAACAAACAAATGCGAATTAGATGTATTTCCATCAAGTTATTTGAGCAAATGATAATGGTAATACTGTAGTAAACCTAGTAACCAACAGTAAACAAAACAATGCACTCTTGGAAAATAGAGACTGGACTGCATTTAGTTACAATTGGGCAAGTTTTACATTTATTAGCAGTGCAGCTTATAATTGCCAAACAGGATGATGTGCACAGTAGAAGAAATGCCGACTTTTTGATGGTGCAAGGACATTGCGACAATGTCGAGCCCCACATATGGTAAAGACAATGACAGCGGAAATAGCTAAACGGTCAGTCCAGTGGGTTTAATGTTTGCTACTTGAGAATGAATTTGGCAAATGCGTTTCCATCTACCATTATTTGCATTGACTCTTTTTCGCATAAATCAAAACCACATCAAGTGATTGTAAAAACTTTTTTTGCGAATTAAATTTCGCATTTTCATTACTTGCTTTTGATGTGATACTTCAAAATGCGCATAAAATCATGGTGATGGAAACATCACTACTGTCACCTTATTCCAGCCCCACCTTAGCCTGAGGACAGCAGGGAGACAGGATGTGGCAGCGCCAGGTTTACCCCGGTCTCGTTCTATCTCAGTACTAATCCAGAAGCCGCACCACTCTTTAAGAAAGACCTCATTATCAGCCTCATTGATTGTGCTTCCTGCATCTACGACCACAGCTTCTCATACCACACCAGCTGAGAGAGAGAGAGAGAGAGAGAGAGAGAGAGAGAGAGAGAGAGAGAGAGAGAGAGAGAGAGAGAAAGAGAGAGAGAGATTCTCAGCCCAGTGCATCTGTGTGTCCTGCATTATAGAGAGGGAGGTAAGCAGTAGGCAGGAGGTTTATGGTGCTGTAATTGGTAGTTAGTGTGATATTTGTAAGACAAATAGAGCTATATGTGTGCGTCCCTCTCTCTCTCTCTTTTCTCTAGTCTTTACAGTCACCAATACAGCCACCAAAGGGCCTCATTATAGCCCACCGCAGCCCAGGCCTCACTGCACACATACACACACACAGAGGGCAAGAAGTTTTGTGTGACAGTGTGGCTGCCAGGACTGATAGATGATACAGTAAGTGTGGTATTCAATGCGAAAAGGCCCTGACGGTCTGGGAATGAAACAGCTCTTCATTACAGCACACCCGGTGGACGTTTTACACTCACACTGTGCACTGCGGGACTTAACCACGGTCACCCGTGTGCATATGCAGAGTCCAATATGATCTACTTGCCAGACATGTCATTTATGAGGGAATTAAAAAAGTTGTACTTTATGATAAATATTGGGACAGATGCTTTATTAAGTTGGCTTTGGTTTGAAGTACTCATTTTATTGACAACTGCATACCTCATCCTTGTCCACAAACAAGCAACTGTATTTTATTTACTTACCAAAATGTACAAGTTTGAATGTGTGCCTGTGTATAATTGAAAATTGGTCCCAAGCAGGGCCGTACTCTTTGAAAAGGTCCTATTATGTACTATTTAGATATGTATATGTATACATTTGATACAGTACTAATATGTACCTTTGAGGTATTAAGTATGCACTCTTTGGTACAGTATTTACTGGGGACCACTTGTGTCCATTTGTCAAGCATGCCTTTCTATTGGCCATCTCAATAAAACTATTTTGCTTGCATGTGCATGTGTAACCTGCTATGCTGCATGGATAGCAAGGAAAAACAGTTATTCTGCTTGACAAATACAGTATTCAGTATTAATTGACATGGCTGTAAAATGGTACAGTTAGTAGCGATAACTTACTTCCATTCATCTTGCTGCTGTTTATTTGTACATTTTTGTTTGTGAGCATCTTTTTTCTTAAAATGAAGTGGGGTAGATTGCCACTGAAAACCACAGACAGTTATTTGTCTGTCAGCTACAGTAGCAAGTGTGAACACACTTCAACTCTGGGATGAAATATAGACAGAACCAAAGCTTTTGAAACTGTAAAATATATATACAAGCCTTTCCTCTGTAATACATTTAATTGCAAAACAAACTGAGAGTATAGTGGCACAATGGTTCCTGTTAAGGAAAAAACAGTAAATAGTCTGAAAGAGGTGGAGTAAATAAGGTGTTGCTTTTCTTTTGTTCTTTCTTTTTTCATTAAAAACAGCATCAGTGTTCAGTCACACCAACATTCAGCTCTCGGATTCGCTTTCCCCGGATGCACAAACAGTGTGTAATTATCCCAGCCACCCTGCTGTTCACTCTCTCTCTCTCTCTCTCTCTCTTTCTCTAACTCTCCCTCATTCTGTCTCTGCATATCCCACACTGGAGAGACCGAGACCCAAGATGATTCTCTCTCTCCCTGCCACACAAGAGAAAGACAACTCCTCTCTTCATTACAGAAGGACCTGATCCAACTTGAAAGATGCAGCCATTATTCTTGACTGTCTGGACTCCCTCCCTCTTTTGCCTGTCACTGGCTTATTGTTTGGCCTCCTGGGGTTGCATTTTAAACCTGCGCTGTCGTTCTAGCACATAGAACGAGGGCTTCATCGACTGCTCATAATGTCTGCATGCTGTTACAGGATATTTTGAATAAAAATTGCATTGTTTTATGCAAAAATAATCTAATTCACTAGAACGCTAAGAAGAGTGATGCATGCTTGCATTGTCTAGAGGGGTCATGCTTTTACAGAGTGAACTTTGCACTTAGAAATAATCAGAAAAGGAAACTGTTATTACATTAACACCATAATATTGCTGTTTTATCTCAAGCTAGTTTATGAAAGTCAAAAGCTGGAGGCTGTTTTATGTACTGTATGAAACTGTAATATAACTCAATAGTATTAGATTGTTAACCGTGGGATATATTGTACGTAGTTAAAGCTAAAATGAACGGTTGGAATCCAACTTTGTTTACTATATTTGTCAATGTTGCCACACTTTTACCATCATCAACTAGATTCAAATGAGTGGAGATATTCAAGGCTGTTATGTTCATTACGTGTACATTTTAATGGTCAATTTCTTAAACCTAAATATTAGCACAGGTTCAGCCAAACGTCTTGCTGGTCTACATTGTTGCGCTTTCCAACCCAGTGTAAATCTTTCAAAGATGTGCGCTTACTGGAACTCTGCAAAAGAAAACAGTAGGACATTTAACTTGGTAGAAGTGGCTAGAAATATGGGGTTTTGGAAAGAATTTGGTGGCTATTATGTTTTATAATTTCAATTTTGGAATAGAGACTGGCTGTGAGTAAAAGCTATTTCTAACTATAATATATTATTATATTTATTATTATTATTACAATTATTTTTTATGCCCAGACTACAAATGTGTATTATATATTGTATTATATATTATATAAAACATATTGCAGCCACTCTAATAATAATGGGTCTCATTCACTAAGCATGCGTAAGATGTGCGTACGGGTGTTTTTACAAACAAATCGTGATTCAACAAAAACGATCGTATCAAAATCTCTTCTAAATGTATGCAAAAATTCTAGAAAACCTAAAACCACTTGTACGCAATAATCACGTACACTATAATCAAATACTAGGCTATAATTATAACGTTTATAATAATTTTGATATATAAAATTTACATGATTATATTTATATTATAATATTTTCTGTATTATATATTATTAAACATAATCTGTATTATTATTATTATAATTTTTATTAATATTATATACATGAAATTATAGATTATTATAGCCTACTTATTTTTTCTAAACATATGAAGAAGATGCATGTAATGACAAATCTTCTCGCTTTCCTTCCTCACTTTTTAAATCTCTATTTGAAAGCGTCTGCTTAATGCCTAATGTAAACTTCATGTAAATGTAACGAGAAGCAAACGTCAATCACTTGATATCCTGTCTGTTTTATTTCAGATACAGATGCTCGTCTCTGTCATATTAATGAAATGTCATATTTGTAAATGCATTCAATATCTCTTTAAAGAGTAACTAAACCCCTGGTCAGAGCCTGACTCCACCCACTGCAATATTTGAAAAATGCAAGAAAAGTGGGCAGATCCCAACAGAGATAGAGGGGACAAACTAAGTGTGTGGTGAGATCGTAACAAGGGCGTGGTGAGCTTGAACCTGCTTACGTCACAAGTTATTTCTTGGACCCAACATCCAATAGGAAAATTCAACTGCAGTAGCCACCGTTCAACCTGAAGAGGGCAGCACTCAGACGTGTTTACACCATATATTGTAGTATTGAAACACTTTATATCCAAATGTCAAAAAACTTACTAAAATCAATGAACAGCACTAATAAAGCATCATTCTTACAAATCATTAACTAAAAAAAGTTGGTTTAGGGTTTAGTTACTCTTTAATGTTACTCCGGTCTGTGGACAGCACTGGCTTCCTCCAGCGACAGCTAAACCTCCCAAATAAAAAATGCAAAGCAAAATGGAACTTAACTGATAATAAATATGATCATGGATTTCTTTTCGACCTCTTTTGCTTTTATGACAAACAGCTCTAAAATTTGCTGTGGACTTGTGCTGCGCTGCGGAAAGCCCTTATATGGAGCTGGTTTGGGCGTGTTTTATGCAAATTACCAACCTCGTGCACACGGCCGCTCATGTAGAACACTCCAAATTCACTAACGTAAGAACAAGTATAAGAACAAACTCGTGTGCGTACACACATGTTGTGAATTAGGCGGAAAGTTTTCGTGACAAGTTCAAGTGTGCGTATATATACGAAAAACGTACGCAATTATTATTGAATGAGACCTATTATTTCCCCAACTTTTAAGCGTGTCTTAAATTGTTGCTGATTTATCAATATCATGTTTTGGCCCCGGCTGCAGTTCGGCCCACATTATTCTCCATTTCATTTTTTCTCCTTCAGGACAGCAAGTGAGTGTTGCAGTTCATTTGAAACGATTGTCACTGGAATAGGTTTTGCAAGAGAGTGATGGCCCCAGTCATTGTGTCTCTGCCCGCTTAGCATGCTGGTAATTAGAGAGAGAGAGAGAGAGAGCGAGAGACTCTGCTTCACCAGGGTGAAAGAGACTTTATTAAGAGTCACAGACAGATCACCACTGCTAAGTGACCCGCCAAGGTCAGGATCAAGGGCAGGCTTTGTAATTAGTATGCGTTTCAATGGAAGGAGGCTGCAGTGCCATTGTTCTGTCACTATCAAATTAGCCCCTCCAGTCTGGACCCTGTATCATGACCTCAGGGCCTGGATGCCTTTCTTCTGAATAGCAATGGTATACAAGAAAATGTACTCTGGTCATCATGTTTATTTATTTGTGGAAAATATTGAATTGTGGTTATGGTGAATTTAGCTATAGGTGTTACCATCAGATGTTCTTATCGCTCTGGTCAATGATACTGAATGTCCTGTTAAGAGCAACTCTTTTAAAAAGTGAGACTATTGTAAGTGATTTACATAGGGACAGTGAGGTTAATTGAGTTTTTACACCAGAAATCCATTATTTACTACTCCTAATTTTCTCTCTCTCCGTCTTCCTCCATCTGTTGACCACAATGTAATCTTTTGAAGCAAGCATCTCCGGACACTATCCGGCCCCCCTGTGTCATAAGCCATCACACTTCCAGATGAATTAGATACATCAGCTACGGCACAATCAACACAGCCAATAGCAGGAAGATGAACCCGAGGCGCCAGCGGTGCATTGAAACCCTTATGGCAGATACCCATCTTCAGTCAGCCCCCCCTACGTGCACACACGTTCTCTGCATTAAAACGCTCCGTTTTCTCCCTCCAGCATCCTCCCCATTAATTCTCTCCCTTTCAGTCACTTGTGTTTGTCTGATTTAACAAGATAAGATTTCAGAGCTGATGTTGGCTGTTCTTAATGTACCACAGGGTCCACAATGGGATCCGCAACTCGTCTTCTGAGAGAGGCATAAATCGGCTGTTCGAGAGGGAAACAGGGGAAAAAGTGAATTAGATATGCAGCATTACAATTTTACAACCCCAGCCTCAGAAATTGAAATAGTGGAGATTAATGTTTCATACATTATACGCTGTCCGTCGAAATCAGCGCTAATATACTGTGCAGGCTTGCGTAACAGGAATAAGACTTTTTAAGAAGTGCTCCTAAGGCCACTCTGACCTCGGTAAATGATTCAGATCTCTACGCTTCTATCGAGCAGTCTAACCAGAAAGCTCCTGAGGAAAAATAATCTCCCATTGTACAATTGTGATTTAGATCATTGCTGATACAGCGCCAGTGACCATGGATACAAGAGAAATGCACTATATGAGTGAGCCGCAAAGGAAAAGCATATTTTGCTAAGTGGATATATGTGTGTACAGTGAGGTTTTAAAAGTTTAAATCACTTGAATTGTTTAATAATTTAATAATGCCATTTCTTGATATTTGATTTTCTTAGTTATTTGTCTTTTCGTCTTTTGGGTTGCGCATAAGATGATCCATGCAGGTGTTCACATAGCAGTGTATGCTTTGAAAATTTTATTGGTCTCATTAAATATTGTTAATTATACAATGGGGCTGATAATTGCTTTATTCTGATTGGTTGAGAAATGTTTCACAGGTACTGTATGCATTAGTTTTCGATAAACGCACACCTGACCTGTCAAATGTCTTAAAATAACCACCAGAGCTCAATGTCTAAGCAATGTCTGTGGTAACCGTGGTATAATTGACCCCGGTCATTTAAATTATTTGAAAATAATGCACATCTGCCATGTAACAATTTTCAGTTATTCCTTACATATGGTCCCTTTAATATTCTTTAGTGCTGGGCAAAGATTAATCGCGATTAATCGCATACAAAATAAAGGTGATTTTTATTTTTGCATAATATATGAGTGTGTGCTGTGTGTAATTATTATGTATATATAAATAAACCAACCCAGTCTCACGAAATTTCGTTATAAAGTCACGTAAATTTTAGATAATTTTTTCGTGATATTATCGCAAATTTCCGCTTTTTTCCTGTGATCGTATAACGAATTACTCAACTGTTTTTTCCTACTTTCTTACCATTATTGCTTCGGTTTAGGGTTAGATTTACATTAAATGACATCTTTACCCAAGCCCAACTCTAACCCTAACACCAGGCGACGTACAAAAAAATTAATCAGAAAAAATAGTATAAACCAATTAGGGATGCTAAACAATTAATCGCGATTAATCGTTAGCAGAATAAAAGTTTTTTTTATATATATATTAAGTATTTATATTTATATATAATATAAATTATACATAAACATACAAATGTATATACACATGTAAACATTTCTAAAACATATACATGCATGTGTGTACATTTATTTATCGTACACTCTCAGAAATAAAGGTACAAAACTGTACCTTTTCTGTCACTGGGGCTGTACCCTTTCAAAACTTACAGCTTTGCACATAAGGATTTCATTTAAGTACCTCAGAAATACATTCTGGGACCAAAGAGAGCTTATTAGTACCTCAAAAATTCATATTAGTATCTCAAAGGTACACATTGATACAAAATTTTTACCGGTACATATCTGTACTTAATGGTCCATTCAATTGCCTTTTTAAAGGGTGCTGCCCCAGTTAGGGTACATATTTTGACTTTTTCTAACAATGTAGGGTCCTTAAGGTACGGTAATCTACCCAAAATTGTATTCTGTTTTGTATTCCTGTAAAGGTTTCAAATGGAAACTTAGGGTACAGCCCCAGTGACAGAAAAGGTACAGTTTTGTACCTTTATTTCTGACAGTGTAGTTATTATACACAGTTCACACACATATATGATGTAAACAAAAACTTTTATTCTGCTAACGATTAATCGCGATTAATCTTTAAGCATCCCTAAAACCAATACACAAAGTGACATTCTAATGCAAACACCAAATCTAACCCTAAACCGAAGCGAGGGAAAAGCAGCTGAGTAACCAATACATGATAATCACACAAAAAAAGAAATTTGTTATACGATCACGGAAAAAGAATAAAAAAATGTACGTGACTATATCACGAACCTCCATTAGAAATAAACACATATTCATGTATGTTTTTAAGAAACATTTACATATATATACACATTTAAAAAAATTATATATAAATAAAGAATAGATATACTTATGTGTGTGTGGTTATATATACATAGTAAGTACACACAGCACACACTTGTATATTATGCAAAAAAAAAATCACTTTTATTTTGTATGCGATTAATCGCGATAAATCTTTGCCCAGCACTTATATTTTTATTCAGAACATTTCTTTGTTCATTATTTCATCCACAAAATTATTTTTGGGATTAAATTGGTTTTAAATCCCAGATATGTAATGTTGTGATGTTTGTATTTTCTGATAAAAGTTAATTACAACAAATACATAAAAAGGCTAATTCATGTTTACTTCCTATCTGTTCTTCAACAGATCTGTGGCTCAACAGTGAAAATGATTTGAAAGAAGAAGAGGATGCCCAGCATTCATTCAGGTCAGAGAGGACACCCCGACCCACAAAAGGATTGATTTTAAATGACATGAGATATTTAAATACAGAATGTGTGTTACTCATTATGAATGTTTATTTATGAAACCATAACAAACATCCACTGACCAGCTTCCTCGGGTGCCTGTCATTTTGTCTCTCTTTCTTATTTCTTTTTTTCTCTCTCTCTCTTCCTCTATGTCTGAATCTTTGTGAGTACTGATTGGCGAGCCCATGGTTTTGATTAACTTTGTTCTCTTTGAAATCAGACAGCGGGCACATATCTGGGGGCATCACGCAGAATGCTTAGGTTAAAAAGCTTACTGAAAGGATCAAGTTTCTTGCTTAATAAAAATCAATTCAATGAGACTGGTTAGAAAATGAGTCATAATGTCAGCTTTAGAACGATTTGCCATTATGCCATTATGGCTAATTTCATCTTTTATTCTTCTGCTTCCATTGTTGCTCTTTGATTTCCGGAGATGGGCATCTAAATGATTCATAGCTGTCTGCTGTCATTATTTCACTATGTTGAAATCACAGAAGAGTAAATGACATTTATATGAATTAGTAGGTGTGTTTAGCACATCCTGGCTGTAGAACAATTATCATCTTCTCTTGATCCAAAAACTGTTAGTGTTACCACAACGCTTTATCCCATATAATCACCGTGATCAGTTTATATACTGTAGTAACTACCACACGTGTACCAGTTTTACTGTATTTATAGTCATGATTAAATAGGACTTGAGTTGCACTATTACCATTGACAATTACAAGCTTTTATTATTTATTGTCACACAGGTTTATGGTAATTGAATTCAGTACAGTACAAGGAAATAAAACTAATACAATAAAATGTAGTTTTTAACAGCACTGCTATCAGAACAATAATTACATTAGATCAAGTATAACATGAGACTTTGTGGTCCGAATCAGTACTTTAATAGTTTAATATGAGAGCACAGTAAAAAGTGCATTCATGCATTATAAGCACGGCTCAATTTTCTCCGCTGATTCAATGTAGTATAAAACAACATGGCTATTGTCACCCTGGCTATTATTACATCATCACTACCATTGTTACATTATTAATACTACATCATTGCTAGCACTTTTAAACCTATTATGGTTGTATCAGTAGTGCCACAGGTGCATTATTGTTAAATCATTACTACTGTTACATTATTACCACGTCATTGAAGTCATTTTCAGGTCCATTATTATATTCGTACCGCCACTGTTACATCCATTATCGCCACATCAATCCTACTTCTCTTGATGTCATTATTACTACAGGATTAATACAATGTTACACGGATAATATTATTACATCACACAAATATGACAGTCCTCTTAAAGAAATGTTCATATATGTGAAATTTGTCAGGTTTGTAAGCGTAACTGTTGTTACACTGGATGAGGAGAATATGAGAGTTTATGTAATATAACAATGGCATTGGTAATCTGCTCCATAATTTCCCCTGTCGTTGGTCATATCTTGCACATGGTGCCTTAGAGATGAGAAGATAAAACTGCTTCATTTCTCTAGGTAAATGGAGGAGGGGTTTGCTTCATCTTTTTCTACCAAATGATGGGGGGACCGCAATCCCTGACTTTGTGCCCCTCCTCTGCTGATAGTTACCACACGCACGCATACACACACGCGCGCACACACACACCTCTCTTCGAGCTTCCGTCTGTATCGCACAAACAGCTGGAAACATTGATTTTTTATTTTCTGTTGCCGGGCAATGCGACGTGATGTCTTAACACTTGTAAATGAGCGCTTTTATCTGTCACTTTAATTCGCCGTAGATTTTATTGCTGACGTATTATCATGTTTTTAATAACAATAATCAACTGCCTCTGTTGTTTTTCCAGCAGAAATTAAATCCTGACACAGCGAGCAGGACTAATAAAAGATGTAATAGCTGGAGGAAATAAGAATAAATAAATATGACGAATCATGAGGGCTGGAAATCTGTATTTGGATGCGAGAGACAATTACACAAAGAGTCAGAATGCATCAGGCTCTGTAATAACTGTGCTGCGGGCCTACATGTTTACTTGCCTAAACAGACTGTGGGTTACTATGTGTTACCACTTACGTGTCCAAATACATTCAGGGCTGATCACATACAGGCTCATGTGTCTGGCAGTTAAACATTTCTGCACATGCCCGTTATGATAATGACAGGTTTGGAATTATGGTAAATTTGTTGTGGTTTCTCCAACTGCTTCATGGGACAAAAACTGAATGGAAAAGACATACAGACTTGCTGTACTGTAGATGACTAGATGTAAATGCATTTTCGACGTAAATGCTATTATTTAGATGGTGTTTTTAAAAATGCATAGTTGACACATGAAAACGTCTTGGGTTACGTATGTAACTGTTGTTCCTTGGGAAGGGAATGAGACGCTGCGTGTACCTTGCCATACTTCCTGCTCCCTGTAACGTCGTCTTTGCTAATATTTCAGATAGCGATATACTTCCTGGCTCCCATGTCACCCTGTCATTGTCATTAAGCCTCACTATTGGTTGAAATTGATATACACATTCAGAAGCACTTACCCCTGGATGTGTCCCTAAAGTGTCACTTCAGTGATGCAGCGCAAGTTCCCTCGAAAGGGAACTGTAACAATGTATCTTAAAAGGTAACATGTTGTAACCTTGCTCTCACTTGAAATGTGTCCCCACATTTAGTCCTTGATTTTGAGGGTATTGGACCTGGAAAATCCTTGAAAGGTCCTGAATTTGAAGAATTAAGGTGTGGGAATCCTGTGAATAAGATACCGTTAAAAAGATTCCAAATGAACCAGCAAATTTGTTATACAGTATGCTGCTATTGTAATAGATGTGGCAGAATGTTTGCTGCTTTTTAGATAATTTTTAAATCATGCTGAAAAACATGGATTATTATAAGAATATGATATGCCAATTATTATCACTACATTCTCAGAAAAAAGTACAAAAAGGTGCAAACGTTGTAACTAAGGTGGTACTTTTTTAAAGTACATTTTTGTACCCCTTCACTGGTACACATTCACTTTAAAAAAAAATAACTTTTAACAAACTATTGCCAGTAAATAATATAAATCGAAATCTACATTGTTACTGGCAAAAAGCTGCATAACTACAGCTATTTTTTACAGTGTTGGTATCTAAGAGGCACACACTGGTTCCACAAAGGTACATATCTGTACCAAAAAGGTACATAAGGATCTTTTTTAAAGGTACTGTCCCAGTGACAACTTTTGTACCTTTTTTCTGAGGGTGTAGTGGCCATCATTTTATAAGTCAAAAGTAGGTTCATCTTTTTTTTTTCACTTATATTTTTTTCTTTTCACCAAATAAATGTTTAGTGAGTAAATAAGTGACTGGATTAGACATAACTAGCTTCACCTCCAAGTTAGAGGAAGTGCTATCTACGTAGTTGTCCGATTAATTAATTTATTTATTCATTAACGACATTCCAGCATCAATGTATGTATTATTGGTGAGAACTGGTTCATCTACACACAAGTTAATCTATAGACAAATTGGGGAAGGGCAATTCAAGGGCATCTGGGTCAGTGACAAAAATGGTTTAGCAAGATAAGAACTTTTTTTAACTTATTTTAAAAGCATGCATCTGTTTTTATTTATGCAATAAAAATGATATTTGCACCATTTTTATGAAAGTTAAGACTGAATGGACATGAAAATGTCAAATGGTGTAACCGCCAATTGTGCCAAAGAATGAGAAATATGAAATATTTTACCCACCTTGATGGCATGTAAGCGTAATCATCATCATCAAAGAAAAAAAAAAATCATTTTAAAATATCATTTTATTTTATTATTTATTGCGAAATTTAAGTTTTAATGCATTTTTGAAATATTTGTCCTTTAAGTCTTGACCCCGCCCCCTTGTTTCCTTGTTAATTATTCGTTATTAGTTTACGCCCTTCACCTTTGTGTCCTCGTTCCCTAATTTAGTTCGCCACCCTTGTGTCCGCTGTCTTGTGTTGGATTGTTGTGTATCGTCAGTATATCGTTGTGTGAGCCTTGTTCTGCCTTGTTATGCTTATTTTTTTTTAATTATTGTCATTATTTACACTCTTGAGGGTGTTTTTTTATTATCGATAAAAGTATTTTTGGTTGAGAGCTGTCTGCAGTTGTGTTCTGTCCATCCATGCACATGACAAGTTACACCAATTGACACAGACTGGTTATACCACATTGATATTTTGCAATTATCCCCCAAATATTTCAAATAAAACCAGAAATTTTACAATTGGTCCTTAAAAAAGAAGATGTATGCAAGTAATCTGCAAATTTATTTTGAAATTTTAACCCTTTCACATTTAATTTATCCATACGTACACAAAATGATTGACCCATCTCCAGTTCAACTAACCTGAATGTTTTTGGACTGTGGGAGGAAACCGTAGTATCCAGAGTAAACGTGTGTTATGTGTAAGTGTGTATTATTGTGTTTCTTGTTTGATTTTGCATAATTTCATATTCTATTGTGTTGCATTATTTGGTATGTTGTTGTCTTCCTGCCTCGGGACTACATGTGAAAATTAGCATGTATGCTATAACCTGGCTCATTTGCGGTCTGTACAGTAATGTTGAATTGTTCATTAATGTGCACTGTCCCGAATAAATAAATGAAAAAATAAAAAAATAAACCCACGCTGACACAGGGAGAATCTGCAAACTCCACACAGAAAGGCCTCCCGGACTCAGCCAAGGCTCGAATTGACCTTCGAGGCTCATTCTTGCTGTAAGGCAACAGTGTCACCCTGCCTGACTAATTAAAAGTTTTTTAAAGACATTTATTCATATTATTATTTTACTTCTGTCTGGTGCCAGTAGTCACATGCTTCACCTCTTAAAGCCTCCTTTCGTCTCATTTCCTGTCCTTTCTTCTCTGTTCCTCACTGAAGGACAAATAGGTCCCAAACGAGACCACAACCTCAGTGATGTCAGCTGCCTTTGCTCTCCTCTCAGGATGACAGATTCATCAGGTTTAGGTTTAGCTTCAGGGCCTCAGGAGAGTGAGCGATCTGCTCTCCGGCCGGCCCACTGTTGAGAGTCAGACGTTCCACTGGGAGCACCGGCTGGTGGCTCTGGCCATGCGAGAAGCAGTCGATGTAGACCTTTTTGAACCTCTCAAACTGAAACCCATGGCATCACCTAAATGTTTCCACGAGGCCCCTGTAGTCTGTCCAGTTACATTGCTTTGTTATTTCTGTTGCGCCTGTTTCTTGTCGAGTCAAAAAACGCTTAGGTTACTCACGTAACCCCGGTTCCCTGAAATAACGGGAACGAAGCATTGCGTCAGTTAGCTGACGCTATGGGGGAAACTCCTGTTTACTCCGTGACTGAAGCCTATTGGTTAACGTCTGTACAAAGTACAGACCAATGACGTTTGAACCCGCGCGCGGGAGGAACGCGTCCCTATATAAGCGCGGTTCAATCGTCAGGAGCTCATTATATTCGACTGAAGCGCGCAGCCGAATAACACTCGCTGCGTAGACGTTTGTAGCACGGCAAGAGACGCAATGCTTCGTTCCCATTATTTCAGGGAACCGGGGTTACGTGAGTAACCTAAGCGTTCCCTTTCAATACGGTTCACTTCGCATTGCGTCAGTTAGCTGACGCTATGGGGGAACGTAATCCCATCACGCCGTGCATACACAACGTACTGAAGTGCCTTACCGGAGAGACACTGCGTGTGGCCCTATACCCGGCATATTCACAGCTTTAAAAGCAAATGTGTAAGCACCATATAAATTGTTGACGCGCACACGGTGGGGTTTTAAACGCACCGGGGGCACATAACATAGCACAAGACGGCGAGGTACCGAGCGCACCGCGGCTGTGCGAGATAAGTAAATTCAGAGTCACGTTGGTGAGCTCGCTGAGCGCACCGTGGTGTACACATAAAACGCATGAGCGTGCATGATTGAGCCGAGAGAACCTGCGCTCGTAGGGCAGGGACGTCTAAGCTGTACAATCTGACAACGTAGACGGCGAAGACCAGCCGGCCGCGTAGCAGATATCAAATATAGATATAGATACCCCTGTAGACCAAGTTCATGAAGAAGCCAAACTCGCACAGAGTGGGCTCTATATAGGACATAGCTCATAGAGGGGCGTGAGCCAGTGCGATGGTTTCAACGATCCATCTAAATAACCACTGTTAGCAACAGACATACGTAGTGAGTGATCTGCGCAGCTCACGAACGGCCGATCTGACTATAATATGCGGCAGAACGGTTCGTAGCGTGGGATTATACAGATACCACAATAGTGTGAACCCAGGTGCACCCTCGAGCGCATCGGGATGCATATAGGTAGTATTATAGTGCACAGATCGGTGAGCTTTCCAAGCGCGCCGTAAATGTGTATTGACTATAAATTGCACGGGCACAGGTGAACACTTGAATACATCGTGAATGCATATAGATGAATCAGAGTGTTATAATGCACAGGCCGGCAAGATTCTCGAGCGCGCCGTCATGTGTTCTGATAATAAATTGTGCGCACACGGGTGAACTCTTCAGTGCACCGTGAATGCGTATAGATAAATCAGTGCACAGAACGCGCCGTGAATGTGTACAGATATGATTGATGAACGTAACGGTGGGCACCCAACGCACCGTGAACGTACACAGATGAACAACAATGTATGTGTCACAAAGCATAACACAGCTGTGTATACAGGTGAGCTTTCCCAAGCGCATCTTATTGTATACCAAAATGTTATAGCGTGTACATGTGAGCTTCTCTAAGCGCACGGTGGACGCATATAATTAAAAACCATATCGTGCATACAGGTGAGCTAATGGGCGCACCTTTAATGCAACAAACCTCAGTAGTGCGCGAAGCAGGGATGTCGAAGCTGTAAACTGACAACGTGGACGGCGGGGACCAGCCGGCCGTGTCACAATTGTCAATGAGAAACCTCTAAGACCATGCCCATGCTCTAAGACAAGTGAGCATGATTGTCACGGGAGGTGATAACGTCAACGATCCATAAATAGCCTGTATTGACAGGTGCTCTAGTGAGTGATCTGTGACGCAGATGAACAGCTGATCGTCTGATGTACGTCAGACGTATGTGTCATACAGGACCTTGGACAGTTCCAGAGCGCTGTGCCTCGGGCACCGTCCGCATCTGAGAAATGACAGGCTTATGAATAAAGTGAATGGCCAGCCGTAAAAGCATGGTTCGCTGTTACCGCCGCCGTCCGCATCTGAGAGATGACAGGCTTGTGAATTAAATGAATGGTCGGTCGTAAAAGCGTGGTTCGCTGTTATCACGGCCACATAGATATAGGTAGGGGAGAGAGCCGCCGTGCCTCTGTAGTGAGGAGAAAAGTGTTCCACCGGCGATTCGCGGGGGGTTTTGACTTTCAAATGTCACTAGACAGAATGGATCAGACTTTGCATAAGGACGCCTTGTGAAAGGGGTCCTAGCAGCTTGTGTCAATGTGTCATAAGGCAAGTAATGTAGGTCGTGTCCCACGGATGCCATCTCCGCACGCCCATCGTAATGGGTTAATATTGGTAGTTAAGCATGAGATGCGTATCACTCTGATTGAACATAGCTTATAAAGCGATGCAATGAGTTTATAAAGGAGATGACTCGTCAGCTTGTTCAGGGGGCGAGATCTCAGTCTGGTTCGGTAAATAATGAAACCACCGTAGATTGCCCGACCGCATTATCACAATAACACGGTCGAGAGTGCTGCAGTGCTAAATCATCCGCTTAATGTACCGTATTCACAGTACAAGGTGATTTATATGAGACAAACGGCGTTCCACGCGCCGAAGGCTGATTGCCGTCGTAAAGCGTGTTCAACCCACAGCAAATGCTGGGCTAGCTCGTAATGACAGCACTTCATGCAGCCGTGTGTAACTTAAGCAAGCTTCCCGGCCGTCAGCTCGGGGCGGGACCTTTGCTTAGTCAAACTGAAGTGGACTTATGAACAGAATGCCACGATATTCAGCTTTCTGAGGCTCGTTAGAGGGGTACGTGTGCCCGTCTTAAACGAGATGCCGCGCGCGTCTGACTGTGCGCGCGCTTTAAGCTTTGAAACTTATTGTGGCGGGTAGCAAGCTCACTTGAGGTTGATATTACCCTTAATATCTCCGAGTATTGGAGCGGAGGTGTGAGCGTCTTCGGATCCGCTAATATAAATCAGCTATATGGCCGAAAAACGTCATAAACCGCTTGGCTGTAAGCCTTTGAGTGGCCGTCCGGAGAGGGCGCGATTCAAACGCTTGGAGCCATGCAAAAGTCTGAGGCTGTCCTTCCTCTAGGAAGAGAGAATAACAGCCGTAAGACCGTGCTCGTTTGCGCCATCAGCATCGTAGCGGAGAAACTGAGGTGGGCTGCGAGCGAATTTGGCAGAAAGGTGTTAGAGACACCGTACAGTCGTGGGGTGTCAATACACAGTATATGGCCAAACCGGGGTTTTTTCGGCTAGCGTCGATAGAATTATGGACAGCGGGCCGTGTGTGCGTATTACTGATTGCTTGTAAGGCGATAAAGTGTTTAGAGACACCGTACAACCGTGGGTGTCAAAACACAGTATAGTAAGCACGGAAATTACTCTTTTTAGAGGAATTAAATACCGTTCGCCACTATAGTGAGGTCGCATAGCCGACAGTATTACACAGTATGTTTGGATAAACAGCACACAGAAAACATTTCAGGGCAGTCCAGCCGAGGCGCGACATAACCCCTTTTCTCCCAGACAGTTTCGTTCTCTGTTGATGCAGCTGTGCTGCGGAGACCAGAGCTCAGCCGTTCAGGTGCACAAGCCTCAGTAGTGACGGTGACCGAACGGCTCACGGAGCAGGGTAGTATGTCTAGGTGGTTTAATGTCAGACTGAACCCATCGCAGAGAGGAAGTCTGCCGTGAGGCCCGCGGTTTTGCCGTTTATTAAAAGGGCAGAAAAACCGGGTATATATATAAGAATGTACCAATATTCAGCGCACTGATATAGGACGGGACTGAATAAAGGGAGGTATTCGGGCCTCAGTATATTATAAACAAATTCGTTCTGCCTCTGATTCCGTCTAAACCAGAGAGAAATTACCAGGCAGACAAAGAATGAGCTATCTGAAGTGAGATCGGCTCAGGCCAGTAAAGCTCTATAATAAGTGTTTTAGCGCTCCAATAGAGGCGTGTCCGCCTTATCGAGCAGACGAATGAGATCGTGCCGCTCCAGGAGGGGAGGGGCATGAAGCTCTCTTATAATGAGTGTTCTTGGTGCTCCAATAGCGGCGAATCGGCCCTATCGAGCAGACGAATGAGATCGCGCCGCTCCAGGAGGGGAGGGGCATGAAGCTCTGTAATCGTTGAACACTGGACAGCTGCATTTAGAGGCAGCGAGCCGTAATACCGCGTGCTAGCTAAGCCGTTAAGAGACCTCACCACTGTGGGGAAAGGAGCGAGGGACTCCGCGAGCGTGGAGCACGAGTGGCTGTGCTATGACAGAGACAGGGGCAGACCGCCCGTGTTTGCTTGTCGTATGCATCTATCCAGGTCTACGGTTCCCCGCTTGTTCATCTCAACAAGAGAGGAACGGCAGAGGGGAGCAGCAAAACAGACAGAACAGCCATGCGTCGTGACGGTATCACCCGATGCACTCGGGGGATTAATATATGTGCCAGAGATCTCGCCACTGAATGTAAGAGGAGCGAAGGGACTCTGTAAGCATGAACGGTTGCGGTGTGACAGAACACAGGGGGGGTTAGTCCGTGTGTGCTTGTCTATGCATCCATCTAGTCTCATGGCTCGCCGTGTGTTCATCCCGGCGAGAGAGGAACAGCAGGGGGAGCACGAAACATGGATAAGACAACCAAAGCATAAGCGCGGTCCCGGCGTGGGAGGTGCCAGACCGGTAACGCGCTCGGAGGAAATTCATAGCAGAGAGGCTCACCGAGCCGCTGTGCTGGACGCTATTACAACAGCGCCTGCTCTTTTAGCTTATAGCTTTATATTAAAAATATTGATCTTACCGGGCGGCCGCAGGGGAGACCTCGTCAGGCGTGTGTCCGCTGCACAGGGCTCGTACCACGGCAAGCGAAGGCTATCTTCGGTTCTCGGCCGGAAAGCGGCAGGGGAAGACGCTAGACCTGGACTCTGCTATCTTCGGTTCTCAGCCGGAAAACGGCAGGGGAAGACGCTAGGCCTGGACTCCGCTGCAGGGCTTTTGTCAACGGCGAGGTAAGGCTTCTTCTTTTTCTTCGGAGCAGCGAGAGGTTCGCGCTGAAGGAGAAAATAATGAGCTCCTGACGATTGAACCGCGCTTATATAGGGACGCGTTCCTCCCGCGCGCGGGTTCAAACGTCATTGGTCTGTACTTTGTACAGACGTTAACCAATAGGCTTCAGTCACGGAGTAAACAGGAGTTTCCCCCATAGCGTCAGCTAACTGACGCAATGCGAAGTGAACCGTATTGAAAGGGAACCTGGTGGAGAAAGATCTCCTAAAGGGAAGAAAACATGGGCGATATCGTGACTCGCTTGTAAGTCTTTGTTTTAGAGTTTATTATGAGCGCAGATAAAACACGCTTGCAAAAGCTGGCACACCCACACACGCTCATTGATAGGAGTACTGTATTTTTCATTATCAGAGTCTGTACCCTGCTGTGCCTTGTTCTGGTCTCAGTGTGTGTAGATCAGGCCTGCATTATCTTGAGAGTAGATTTGCTCATATTTGCTGATGGCTTCTTTTTTAACAATGGTCCATCAGGCTGCTATCATCAAAGGTCCTGGTTTTAGGTTGAATGGCTGCATCTTGGGAGCACATTAGCCTGTGTGTGCATGACCTGGTTGTGTGGCTTTGATGTGCCTTTGTTCTCTGACCCATTTGAGTCCTGGCTGGGCATGTGGTGTGCCTGTAAAATGAGGGTGGCTAAAAATCCACAGATCTGGGTATCTCCATAGCCTTCTTTAAACTGAAAGCAGTGTCCTGGCGAAAGGGCAGTTTACGGCGATGCGTGTATGATCATACATGCAAATGTTATGAGTTTAAATCTTTTTTTTGGAAATGGGTCGCAATGTCATAATATTCACTCTGCCTTGATGTCAATAATATTTTTTTTAATTAAAGCCCACTCTATAAAGGTATAACACATCACCTTATTTTGCATCAACTATCTGTAATTAACTCAGAAACTCTTTGAAAGCTTACCATTCGACATCAAATCTACTCTCACTGTTGTGACAAACATGATGGCTTTATTAACCTTCTGTAAGGTCAATTTTATTCCTATTTAAAGTCTGGAAAGTTATGAAGTCAAACTTTCTTTTTTTCATTTAGTGTAGACAGGCAGCGTTCAAAAAGACATTTAAAAAAACGAGGACAATTACGCATCTGCGCCTTTGACACAGAGCTAGATTTTAGTGCAGACTACGCAGGGTAAATTGGCCTATTTTAAGCGCGGATCTGACATGTTTGGAGTCAGATAATGTGCGTCAAGGAGTGAAGGCCCAAAGTGATTAAAGCTAGCCAAGACATAATTATGTCAAACTCTGCAGTTGTCCTAAGCCCTCTCTAGTTGAAAGAGATTCCTCTGAAATAACACGAGAGATGAGAAGAGGAAAAAGAAAGTGAGAGAATACAAGTAAAAGTGAGGGGAAAGTGTCTTGAAGTGGTTTGTCACATTGCTGAAGCACCCTCTGTTGACCCGCCCAATTTGGGCAAACAAGACACCTGCTTTGAAAAACAGCGTAGCCTTTTTTAGGAAGCTGTTAAATACAACACCAAAGCAGTGTAATGTTTGTCTCAAGATCCTTATTTAATCAAACTTTATTGCACTTTCTGCTAGTGGTAACACCATTATATTCTCTTTTTTTTTCAGATCTGTCAAAAAAGTGGTCAAAATAATCCTGAACTGTTACTGGGGCACAACCCTGATATAACCTATGTATCAAATGTACACAGATATGTGTACACATATGTTTATCAGTGATCCGCGGGTTGATCCAAAATGAGTGGGTGCCTGCGGTCACCTGCGGTTACGAGTCATCCAAAAATATTTTTTATGATATTCGGGTCGCGGTCAGTTGGGTCGTGTAAAATAAAGATGTCAATTAACTATTTTAAACAATAACTACTTTTAAAAAATGCAGGCCGGAAAGCGGGGTAGGTACAATGTTTTTTTTTTTTGCGGTCCGAAATGCAGACAGGTTGGTCGAAATTGTGGTCGGGTGCTTGTTGTTTATACACTGACCCGCGCATCACTGGTGCCAATATGTATCTTTGAGGCACTAATATGTCTTTTTATGGGCTCTATTTTAATGATCTGAAACGCAAGTGCGAAGGTGCTGTTGCTATTTTCCCGGCGGGAGAAATAACTCTTGCGCCAGGCGCAAATCAATAAGGGGTTGGTCTGAAGTAGGTTCATTATTCATAGGTGTGGTTTGGGCGTAACATCAAATAAACCAATCAGAACGTCATCCAACATTCCCTTTAAAAGCAAGGGCGCAAGTTCCATGGCGGGTTGCTATTATTATGACGGATTTACCAGGCGCACGCCAGGCGCGGTTCACAGCCGAGGAGACCGACGTTCTTGTAAGAGCAGTCAGACAGAGAAGTTGTTTTGTATGGGGATAGGAGAAACCCGCCCAAATCAGCGTAGGTTAAACAGGCGTGAGAGGAAATAGCCACAATTGTCTCATCAGCTGGCATCCCCATCGTTGCGCCAAGCGCTACAATGATGTCAGGAGACGGGGGAATCCCAAGCTTGCCAGCATAAATCGGGCACGCCGTGTAACGAGAGGTGGATCTGCCTCAGGACCTGACGCCAGCAGAGGACATCGCTGCGTCCACCCTCACCGCTGAAAGGATTTGGGGGCTTTGAAATCGGACCAAGAAACGCACGCAAGGTCCAACCCCAAAGTACACTTACAAAACAAGTTCATATACATTAAGGTTTCTTATGAAAATATTTTAATGGTTATTTGCATGAGAATTTTTTAACGCAGCCACACAATAAATAAAAACTATGACCACAATGCTCACCACTATGATTCCCCTTATCTCATGTGTTAATATTTTTTATTGTAAAAATTTATGATTTGCAAAAATAACTGTTGCATCTGTGTAGATTAAATAAGCAAAGTGTGTGCCCGTTGTGCACGCTATACATTATGGTCAAGCATGTGCCCTTAAAATAGCATAATGAACCTCGCGCAACGCGCCACTGACTTTAGACTAGTTTTTTTTTTGGTCAGTGGCGCAATTGTTTTTTGAAACTGCAAAATAGCATAAGGGATGGTTTGCGCCGGAACACGCCTACGTTTTTGCGCTGAACCGCCCAGGGAGCGCAAGTTCATTCCCTAGTTTGCCGACGTGCGTCTGTGGAGGGAAAAACCCGCTGTGCGCCGGTGCAAAATACGAATGATACATGCGTCACCGACAAAGTCAATTGCGCTGAGTGCAAGATAGGACCCTTTGAATCAATATACAGTATACCTCTGAGGTACTAATATGAACTCTTTGGGTGCAAAGGTGTAATGTTTTCTCATCATGTTTCCGTTTTGGTGGAGTTTGACACTGTTTTATAAACTTAGGTTTAGGACCTGTGTACAGGTATACTAAGATTAGTTTAGCTAATACTACTACTTGTATTGTTTTCCCCCAAGTCTATTCCATACAATTTGATTTCCACATAAAAAGGGAACGACAAGCTTATGGTCAGTTTCATTTGGGTCTGAGATGCATTTAATCATGGACCCATGTGACCAACCGCAGGTTTATTACAGCACATGCAAACAAATAAACAAGGCTGCTGTATCACAACCTATTTCAAAACCGCTCTTCGTATTTTATTACCTCATTTGGTGTGTCAAGAGCTGTGAGAACAGAGAACAGAATCAAGCTTTACCTGTATTTATGACGCTGCGATATAAGGATGAATAAGCCATCAATCAATACGCAAAAGAGGCTGTGATTTTCAATTAGCAGGGAATCAGATTTGAATGAACAGCTATATTCCATGCCAACGCAGAGAACACAGGGGAGAAAGGATGTTGTGGTGGTCTTTTCCTGGGCAAATGAATACAGACTTCTTATCACTTGCAAGACTCTATAAAGCAGCTAAATGAATAATCATCTGAGTTAGAAAGAGAAAACAAGCTCAGGTTAAACCCTGGAACACAGCAAGGTGAAAGAAATGGAGGAATGATGAAGGTAGAGAAAACTGTGAGAAATGCTTTTATGAAATCTTTGCACCTATTTCATTGCTAAAAAACAATGTTATTTTGTGTATTTGGTATAATACAATGTGTTTGCATGGTTTATGGTTCAAAAACACATTATTTTCCACATACCATACATTTTTGTAGCTCCAGATATCCATGTCTTCCTGAAACGCACTGATTTTGTACAAAGCTAATCGATCTGAAAAGCTCTGTGTCCCTGATTGGCCAGCTAATCTGTACGTTGTAATTGGCCTGAATACCTCTGACGTCAGCCAGAAATCTGACGCTCATTACCATGTTTGAAAGATTTGGTCACAATGCAATGCTGACAGAAGTTAACTTACAGGCTGAGTCCGAAGCGGGAGGAATTATGATAATTTTGGTCTTGCCCACATCTTGTCTACAGTCCATGTGTTTGTTGTAGTCCAAACCTTAGCATATCGTTAACATGTACTAATACACACTTACACGCCAAAGAAAATATAAAATCGTAAATCACCATAGGTGCTCTTTAATTAATTAATTTATTAACTCTTTCACCGCCAGCATTTTTTTAAAAAGTTGCCAGCCAGCCCCAGCATTTTTCATGATTTTCACAAAAGTTTAATGGCTTCCAGAAAATGTTCTTCTTTAAATATATAAACAAACAATATATCAGATGAAAGAACAGACCCTCTGCTTTCAAACAAAAAAACCCTGTTTCATCCTACCTTCATTAGTTCTCTTGTAATCACCTCTCAAACATGGGTAGGTTTCTTCAAAAACCCAATTTTGAGCAAAAAGCTGAGATAATTCAATTTTTGCGAAGGACTTTTGAAAGAGATCAGATGCAGAGCGATCTTAAAACATACATGGAGTTCTTTCTCTTTCACGTGAGGCGCTACTTCCGGGTTGTATAAGTTACGGAAGTCTGCCACCTGGTGGATAATAGCTGTATTGAGGAAAGACGGAAAATCTCGTCATTGGCGAGGAAGCGTTTTCTCTTAATTGACGAGATATCTCGTCAATGGCGGTGAAAGAGTTAACTTTATCAATGATACGAATAGTACTGGTCAATTTTTGTTTTATAGTTTATTTAAATGCTAGACAGAAATGTGCATTATGCTTTAAACCACTTTTATCAGAATATGATTTGAATAAATAGTTTCTTGGTTGAGTGTATGCTTTAGTATTTTAAAAGTTTGGTAAGAGCACCACCTAGTGGATAATTGCGGAAATATGGGTTGCCATAAAAACTTGTCATTGGCAGGGAAATGTTTTCTCTTAATTGATGAGATAACTCCCAATGGCGGGGAAAGAGTGAACAGTTTAGTCCAAAAGAATACTAGCATGTTAAAATACCTTGGTATTTTCAGCCTTTCTAAAATCTTAAATGAACTTTGTTTCTGTGCTGGAACAAGACCCCAGTCTGAAATCTGTTTACGGGCCTCTGCAAAGAAAGGGAGCCATTCTCACATGCATAAATGGCAGCTGTTTTGTGTGGCAATATCCTGGCAGGCAACTAAGAACTGGGGAGATTCTCATTGCACCGCTCCCAGGCGGTGCCGGTCATATTGCACACGGGCCGAGCCGCTTTTATATCCGTGTTTGTTTTAGGGCAGACTCTGAACCTTCAGTCCGTACTGATGAGCCATCTGGAAATGGTTTGGTGCCATCTTCTATAAAAATCATGCCCCTTTATGAGCATGACCTCAGGCTCATCATCACTCATGTACTGTACAGCAATATTAAGAATATGATATGGAGAGCTCATGGCATAGCACATGACATTCCTACAACATCTCCCTTATGGCCGTGTGTACCCAGTGCCAGGGCTTTTCTGAGTTGAGTGTTTACAGAAACAGTCAACTTGTACTATACTCTAACATGCATTTTTATATTGTGTTTATGTGTCACTGACTAAACATTTTCTCTGCTGTAAAACTTTATTCAGTCATTCTTTAAGCTTCTTGAATGTTTTTCCTTTTTTGATGTGAACACATAAACGGAAAGTTAAAATAATCCCTCACTTTAGTGTAGCCACACTTTGAGAAGTGGTTTATTAAACAACATATATATTTCATTGGGTTCGCTCAGTTGCTCATGAGAGGCTGGCATACATGTTTACCTTTATGGAGATTTGGAGAAAACATCAATGCGTCCGTTCTTCTTTGGAGTTTGTTTGTTTTCCATATTGACGGGAGGCACTTTGAAGAAATTGGGTTGGTAGTGTGTACATGTCATTAGTTGTGTTTCATATTCCCGTTTGTAACCCTTTATTGTTTGGATAATACTATTACATGCTATTTTACATTTTCTTTGTTAACAGTCCGATTGTCATCATGCTTCTGTTCGTAATTCTGTCTTTTTGAAATTCTGTCTTTGTCCTTCAAAGCTTTATATGTGCAATAAAGTTATAGTCTGCTATGCACTGTAATTTAATAATGTTCTTTGTTCTAGTATCATTCTTCATTTCACAAAATTATGCAGGTGAAATATTAGACAGTGTTAAAGTCACATTATGGCAAAAACCAACTTAAGCCTCTTTAAAGATTTTATTAAATTTTAATGAGCAGGTGTCACATTTGAACTAATCTTACATAGAGAAGCTGCCCACAAAGACTCCTGTGTATTTAGCTTTTAAATCATCATATTATTTGTATTTTTCATGCTACTATGAAAAAGTGTTTCATCGTTGTTTGTGTTGCAACTGGATGTTAGTATTGTTGTCATGTGCTTTATGTAAAATAAGCAATATGCCAACAGTTGTCTGCATAGCACGGCAATATTAAAACAATTGTACCTAAATTCCCCAACTAATAAAAAACAGATTACAATGTGCAGTCACATGGAGATCAGTGTTAAATCTTTACTGTCTCAAACGCTGGGCTGTGCTGATTTCCATAATGCATAATCTCTCTGCATGCCGGCCTGTGGCTTCTGTCAGGGGAGGACACTGGCTCGTGCGTGTCCGTCCCCACCCCCTAATGAAGCAGCGCTCTGTCTGGCCCTCTTATGAGAAACAGCGGCTCTGGCCACCCTGCATTCCCTCTTCTGTCTAGATTACCAAGATCACAATCTCTACATGCAGCCAATTACATACATGGAAATTGAATAGATGAAGAATTGGGCAAAGCAGGAATTGGCTTCCTGGAGAAAAAGGAAGGGAAAAGATGGGGGTCTATTCTTGGTTTACTCTCTTTTCTTGCATCTGTCGTCTCCCATTTGTCTTTTAGTCGGTTATACTGTGGGCAAATTCCATTTGAAAGTGAGCATCACTGTGCCCATCTACCTCTGAAGGGCACATCACTTGGGTACCTCTTAAAGGGTGCATGGCCATAAACTCTTATATAGTATGTGAATGGTTGGAAAAGCATATTGGACACATCACTGCCATTTTATTTTTCATCTGAATATTATCTTTATATTTGAAGCTATTATTGCAGTGCTAAATACAACCTCAAATATATGTTTGGATTGTCAATTCAGTTCTGTGTGAAATCCAGTCTCATAATAATTATATGATAAGGAGCATCAAAGTTTGAATTCAGTCATTGATTTAACTTAAATTTCCATATTTTAAGGGACACTCCACTTTAAAAAAAAAAAAATCCAGCTCCCCTAGAGTTAAGCATTTGATTCTCCATTCAGCCGATCTAGGGATCTGGCGCTGTCACTTTTAGCATAGCTTAGCATAGTCTATTGAATCTGATTATTAGACCATTAGCATTGCGCCTAAATAAAAATAACCTAAGAGTTTCAATATTTTTCTTATTTAAAACTTGACTCTTCTGTAGTTGCATCGTATACTAAGACTGATGGAAAATTAAAAGTTGTGATTTTCTAGGCAGATATAGCTAGGAACTATACTCTCATTCTGGCGTAATAATCAAGGACTTTACTCCCATAACATGGCTGCAGGAGGCGCAATGATATTACATAGTGCCTAAAATAGTCCCCTTATTATCTTTCAATAGCAGGGGACTATTTTCATTGCTGCGTAATATCATTGCTTCTCCTCCAGCCATGTTATGGCAGAAAAGTCTTTTTACATTATTACACCAGAATAAGAGAACAGTCCTAGTTATATTTGCCTAGAAAATCACAACTTTTAATTTTTCGGTGGTCTTGGTAGAAGATGTAACTACAGAAGAGTCAAGTTTTAAATAGGAAAAATATTGAAGCTAATTGCTTATTTTTTTTTAGGCGTGATGCTAATGGTCTCATCAGATTCAATGGATTATGCTAAGCTATGCTAAAAGTGGTACAGCCAGACCCAGAGATCAGCTGAATGGATTGCAAAACTGTAAGAATCAAATGTTTAACTCTAGGGAATCTGGAAAATGAGCATATATCCAAAAAAGTGGTGTCCCTTTAACATGGTCTTACTTAGTCAATATTAAAAATATCAAGGCTATATTTTCCCAGTGTTTTCTTATTTGTACTTTATGTAGGATGATTTTATGTTAAAAACAGTAAATTACAAAAAAGTGTACAGTAAAGCTTTGTTAGGTTTCATAGACTGGGTCACACTGATGGACACCCATGCTTTGATTTTTGGTAAAAAACAAAATGCATCTGTTTAAAATTACACTTTGAATGTTTTCCCCTTCATCGAGTGCTTTTAAATTGCCAAAATGGACATTTCCTTAGTATGTTTCTTTTACATTTAGCAGACACTTTTATATAAAGAAAAATGTCGGTTCCCTACATTTTCTGGTATCTTGCAGTTTTGGTTGCTTTTTATCTTCCTATTTTCATTTCTCCTCCTTTCTCACTGATGGGAAAATTTGTAAGTCTCGGAATGATTGTGTTGAAGACCTGAGCTCTGATCCCTTCTTATTCTTTCTCTCTCTCACACACGCACACACACTTATTTCTGTGGTCTTGATCAGGGCCGTTCATTTATTTACATTAGCCTGGCCGAAAGGCATTGTAGAAAGTTTTAAAACCTGGAGCACCATAATGGTTTATTTAAGCTGCCACCCAAAAGCCGCTTGCAGTCGGGCTAAGAGGATTTGTGACGCCTCTGTCTATCAACCTCTTCAGAAATAACAGAGCCACTTTCTTCAAGCGTCGGACAAAAGTCAAGCAAATTTAAAAAGAAAATGGTGAAATTGTGCAATTAAAATTTTTAAAGTAAAGTGAAAATAAAGTCCACACAAAAGTGTAATGAAGCAATATCACACACATACTGAATAACAACATGGATCCTGCTGCATGTAACAGTACTGTTTTGTCATCCTATATAAATATATATATATATATATATATATATGTGTAATAGGTTAAATTTGAGTCAAATACACTGTAGACACATTATAGTTATTTTGCCGACCACTGATCAGAAAAGTCCCAAATATCAGTGATGGCCTGAAGGTATTTTAATGAAGATTGTGTAATCGAAATGCCAGGAAATTAGGACTCTAAACTTACTTTACCAAAAGTTATTTCCTCCCTCATTCTAAATTCCAGCCATTCACTCAGGGTTTATTCTCCGATGTCCAGCCAGATCAGTTTAGATTTAACACAGGATTTTTCTCTCTTCAAATTCCACACTGTCTCCTTTATGATGCAAATACCGAGATTGATATCCTATTTTTGTTGCTTCCGAGTGTGCCAAATTCCTGATTGGCTGCAGATTTTAAATTTGATTTAATCTGGGTCAATTTGCAGAACAGTTTAAAGATGCCAAAGCACTTTTTTCTCCAAGCTCATGATTGTAAATGTGCAGCTTATGAAAATATAAGTGATAAACTTTTGCATCATAAGTTTAATAACTGGAAAGAAAAAAGAGATAGAAATGAATGCGAAAATTATCAGCAGAACAAACATAAAAAAAGCAAAACATATCATTTTTCAGCTAAAACAGAAATTGGCCTGAATAGGTCAGACAAGTGAAAATGGATGGATTTATTATACAGACAAATCACCCACACAGACATCACAATCTTCAGTCTTTTCCAAATTAAACAATACAAACTTGAAACAAGAAGTCATTAGAAAACATTTAGCTTGAAATAATCTTGTTCCTGTATCTTATATACTGTATGTTGCAGATGCAATGTAAACTTGTGCAATGTATTGGCTTTGTGCTAATATTGCTTGTTTATTATTCCAACCAAGTGTGAGTTAAATGTTTCATATTTTCAAAAACTCTTGAAAGAACATTGAAAGAAACTAGTATATAAATTTACATAAGAAAAAAATGACTCACAACCCTCCATATTTTTTTTCTTTTTTCTGATTCCACCTCACGTAGCCTTTCTACATGTTTAGTTCACCCTATACTTGATGTCTTATTCTTTTAGTTCCAGCTGAGCGTTGCTGTCCTACAGTAAGTGTTGCTCATATCTAGAATGTGAATTTGTGTAGTAAAAGCCAGTATCTCAATACGACTCTCTGTCTCTGACTGCCCACCACTCCAGGCCATGACATTAATCCTTATTTTCTCCATCCTTTCATTTACTTTTGAGTTCTGTCTCTTTGTTGTCCTCTCTCGCTTCTTTTTCTGTTGCTTTCATTGCTTTCCCCAGCAGGTTACACAAAGCAGATGTCTTCAGTGGCCTGACAGGGGCATTCTTATCAAATTATTACAGCTTCTAGGTGAACTTGGTGTCTGAAGGCAGCTATACATATTGCATGAATGTTGATATTGGACTTGGTACATGTGGGTATTTATTTTTCTCTGTTTGGTTTGTTTATTGTGATGAGTCCAGTGTTTTGGCTTGTTTTGTTAAATTTTTAATCATTTGTGTAGTATTTTGTGCAAGGTGCAGTATTAAAATTAGAGACAATATAATACAAAGCAAACCCAGAAAAATATTCCATTGTAAAATGTTTTATTGTGGGGAAGAATGGTCACAGTTTCTCTAGTGAATATTTTTCTAGCCTGGTGAATTGTTAAGACGTGTTTACACTTCCAGCAATTTTTTGCTATGCATCTTGTCTCTTTCTTTAAGGGCTGTCACTTTTCGTTCGAAAATCGATTGCACAATCGATCGGACCAACCAAAAAAAGTTTCGAAAAAGAAAATAGGCAATCGATTTTAACCAAATATGTACACTATTAATTTTAAAAGAATTAAACAGTTAAAAATATAGATGTAACAAAACTCACAAACTAAATAATTCCGAAAGTGCAGTAGGTGTGCTAAAGCTAGACAGAAAATACCCAGCAATTTTACAGTTTCACGCTTTCAATCGCTGCATCTAGGGTTTTGCAAAGAAAATGGAGGACAACGTCAATAAACCTGTGCAACACGAGAGAGCGTCGAAATTGTGACCTTACAGGAGATGATGAGTTATGACAAGGAGCCACCCTTGCGAGCTGACAGAAACCCGCTTTTGTGATGGAAGATTGGCAGTACGAAATACGCAGCTGGCAACGAAGTACCCGACCTGAGTTTCCCTGGGACATCAGTGCGGTCGGAGTGCGTCTTCTCAACAGATGGACATATAGTGAATGAAAAGCGCTCTGCTTTTGACCCCTAAAATGTTGATCGACTTGTTTTTCTGACCAATAATTTGTAATGGCCCTAGCCTTTTTGCGCATTTCATTAAGCCTGCCTAGTGCCGCCTAAGTGTCGGTTACGTTTAATAAAAAAATACACAGCGTGTTCTCAACTTCAAGTAAGTCTATTTAAAGTTTCATTTTTGAACAGTTGTTTGAAATGGACCGAATCATTATTTAAAATAATTTTTGAATTGCCTAAATCATAAAAGCAGCGGGTTGAAGCCCGCAGTAATGTTTTTCATTTATGGCAGCAGTCCACTCTGCATATTTTTTTAGAGAATGTTGCACTACTGTTGCTGTTTTTTATTCTGCACGAAACTTAATGACAATGAATAAGAAAGACTTGTGCGTTTCAGGCGCTCTCTTTACATTTGTCTGTTATTTGGCGTTGAAAATGGAAACGTCTTTTACATGGAAAATCGATTTTACAATCGATTCAATGAACACTTATATATTAAAAATCGAAAATGATTTTTTCACAAAAGTGACAGCCCTACTTTCTATGTAGTTGTTGGAAGGCGTTCGTAATCCTGGTTGTCCTGGTAATCATTTTAAAGATGACAAAAGACGAATGGTGACTCCATTGTGACTCCCATTGGAAGTTGCTCCCAAAAGTTGCTGATCATTTCTACAAATAAAACCTTTCTCAACTTTCTTGCGTCACTGGAAACACCCACAATGATCCCCGTCGTTCATGTTGCCATAAGTTGCCAAGTTTTTATTGAAATGCGTAAGGTCAGTGTGAACGAGGCTTTAGTCAAGTAAAAGTTTTGTATTGACAAATAATTTACAGTATTAGCTACTACAAAACTCAACCTGATCTCACAAATTTCCGTTTTATAGTCATTTTCACAGATCTACACATTTTTCCGTGTCCGTACCACAGACTTTCTTTCCTGTGTCAGTTTCACGTATTGGTTACTCAATTGTCTTTTTATTTTTAAACCATTGTCGCTTGGGTTTGTGGTTAGAGTTGGGTTTGGGTTAGGATGTCATTTTATGTAACAGAAAGTTGTTCTAACCCCAAATCCAAGCGACACTGGTAAGAAAATAGGAAAAACAATTGAGTAACCAACACGTGAAACCGACACGGAAAAGAAAGTCTGTGGTACGGACACGGAAAAATGCGGAGATCTGTGAGAATGACACTGATAAATTAGCAAAATATTCTGTGACTATAACATGGAAATTTGTGAAATCAGGCTGACAAAACTGATCATAATTCTAAAATAACTATTAAACATGTTAAATTTTATTGGACAGCATATAGATGCAAAGCAAAACCTTTTCTTACACCTTATGATTACTCTTTTTCTTTCTCTCATCTTCATCCATGTGCTCCTCTTCCTTGTTTCCTCTTTTCCCCTCTTCCATATTGTGTTTGCCGCTCCGTGTCTCTTCGGGAACCACAGGGGATCTTGTTTATTTACTCTCTTCTTGGGAATCAAAGCTGTCGCAATCACACTCTGCCAACTTTATGGCACTCCCAAAACCCTTCCCGCTCCCTGTTTGTGTCTTCCTTTCCCCAGACGCTTCCGATGGCTGTGGCCTCCTGCTTCCAGCACTGGGGGATTCGCTCAGTGAAGGGCCGAGGGCCGAGCGGGGCTCACCAGTCGCCGATAAAGCGCGCTTGATGCTTTGTTGAACGGAGGCGGTGACAGAGAATGAGCAGAAGTCCCGGCGGTGTTGATTTGTACTGTGGCAAGGACCCTCGTGCCTAATAAGACCCCAGTCTCTGCGTAGTGTCTGACACCACCCTAATACAGCATATGGAAATGAGGCTTGCATATGGCTACAGCTAGGTGAGATCTGACCCCCGCTACATAAATCTGTGCAGCGGCAGCGCTGGCTTTGAAGGAGAGTTGTAAATCAGTCTCAATAGATATGAGAATATTGTGATGGGGAGGTAATGCGCACAAAGGTGGTTCCTCGGTTGTATCTTTTATGTTTTTCTGGCCTGTTGTTTCCATTTCTTTTCACATTCTCATCTGGAATCCTATCATGAGGCTGTAATAATGCGAGTATATGCGCGTGGTGGATGGCGTGATAAAAAAGAAAGATTTCGAATTTGTTTGGATTAGACCTGGAGTAGATGAATCACTGTGGATTGCAATATATTTGTGATGGTGTTTGTGTATGAGGTGGGGGGCATAAAAACACGAGCTCACCTACATTAGAACCTATATGGAAAACAGTTTTAATGCATGTACTAAATAATATACTAATAAAAATGTAAAAATGCAAAAAAGGATTGTTTGGGGGTTAGTAGTAAAGGAGGCTCGGTATACAGCATAAAAAGTGCTTTGTATGTTTATGATGACCATTGTCCCTCATGGTGCTCAGCCATCACGAATAGTAGATATGTCAAAACAAGGCTGATTTATATTTATGTGTGTATGTGTTTGTTTGCTGCGAGCGGGCTGTCCTGACAGTGTGTGAGCTCTGATAACGCTCTGTGCCAGGGACCACTGATTCATCTGATGGCATCTGCCTTCACCGTGCCTACACACATTTTCACGTAGCTGCAGGGTCGCAATCCTTGAATGTCAAAGATCTTTTGGCCTCTGTTCCTTCCAAAATATCATGAATAATGTCAGCCTTCAGATTTGAGAACATCCAAAAGCCTAACAACTTATTGTGACAGTCTCAAATCTAACTGACAGAGGTGGCAGTGTGGCCTGTTACATAAAATCAGATGGAAAAAGAGCAGGGTTGGTCTCTGGCATTGATACCTTATTGTCACAATCCATATCAGTGACCTCCAAATATCTGTTGATTTTTTTCTGTCTCTCTTTGGACATATAATCTAAGGGCGCACTCACACTATCCAAACCAAACCATGACCCAGTGCCATTGTCCCCCTCCCTACTTACCCAGAAGCACGCACTCACACTGTACATTTATCGATCCAAGCCCGGGCGCGCTTTTGTCATTAGGATGCGATTGTTTTGAACAAAGCAGGAAGTAAAGCGCTCTCTTAACACTGGAACCCATCGCAATGTTAAGTCTGTGTTTTTTAATCAGAGTCGTTTGGTGCACGATGACACACAGCCCTCTCACATGCCCTCATAATGCTTAGTTGATCGCGTGTGCAGCGTAGACATTCACGTAACTTTGCTGCACGCATCAAAAGTTTTTTACAAAGGCAGATGAAGGTGAGTGGTCACGCAATTGATGTTTCTCCTTGTGAAACACACTCTGGCACGATTTGTGGCCAGGGCGCGATTAACCAAGCTGCACCCGATCACTGTACAGAGCGCTAGTTAAACAAACCAGGCTTTGGGGGTCAAACGCGCATGGGCGCAGTTTGGATAGTGTGAGTGCGCCTTAAAAAAAGGGGCGAACTGTATATAAAGAATTCAAGTACAAAAATATTTTCATTAAACACTTTTGTCTCCTGTCCTCATTCATAAGAACCGTTTTGTTGTCAGAATCTGTTAAACGACATGACATTTTTTTCACCAATGATGCATAGAAAAATAATTGGCACACGTACATCACTTTGCAAAAGTTTTTATCCAGTTAAACTGGTTTACTAAATATATTAGGATATTAACCAAATATTTGACCCTTATACCTTTATTCAGAAAGGATAGTGAAGAGGGATTGGAGATGTGTTTGCATTGTACTTAGAGGGTTTTGCAGTGAAATAATGTTGAGTGAAAGATTGACATTTGAAAATAATGGATATCAGTTACTGACTTATAACTTATAAAAGTGAAATTACTGAACCTAAATATAAGAGCCTGAAAATAAATGCTATTTTTAATTTAACTAAATGTAATTTAATTGTCAGAAAAGAAAGATTTTTTTGTACTTTTACATTGCTTACAGTGTCATTTCCTTATTGCTTAAAATTGCCTAAAAATATGAACTTTTCTTCCGTAAATTCATACCAAAGGCAACTATAAACTTTTGTGGGTTGTTTTTCCAAACAGTATAACCACTATCAAAAAAGTGATTTGTGTGATTAAGTATCCAAACTTAGCAAAATTGTATTTGTTGATCTGACCGTTTCAGAAACCTGTTTGAAAATAATAATTATTCTTAACCTAACACTAAGCCATATTTCTGCATTGCCATTTTGTGAAGTTGACGTAACAGAAATCATGTACTTTTTTTTAAACCTGAATGGTGTAAGGCACATATACACACCATATTTTACACAAATATCTTAACACTCCACATGATATAACAACTCTGAATCTGATTTGTGTCATTCCCTACAAATATCCCAAATTTACACACCTTTTAATGTGTTGCACCCCATACCATGTGACTGTTCTGTCACTATTTGTATCAAATTTTCCCCCCATTCTAATGTGGATTAATTTATCTGTGTTTCTCTCCATATATCACTGGCGAAATGAAGCAGATGGTCTTGCGTCTCCCTCCCTTCCCCTTTCTTCATCGGATACGGGAGAAAGCGGTGTGCCACCCGCAGCATCGATATTCACTGCCTTACGAGAAAGGCAGTCTAATTCTCCACATTGAGTAAAGGTTTAGGTGTTAGACGTTCGTGTTTTTCCCTGATGGGTGCTTTTGTAAGCGAGTGCCTCTCCTCATCCGTCGTGGTTAGAAGAGTTAATGGACTAAATGTGAAAGAGGCGATAGGAATTCTCCTATTTTCTGCTTCCTACTGTTTTTCCCATCGCCTGGCCTGGGCTGTTAATTTAGGAGAGAAGCAGATAAATTAGAGTCATGTGGTCATATGCGATATTTGTTTTTGCTACACAGCTGCAGGTACCCATAAAACGCTCTGAATTTATTTGATTTCGACAGAGGCCTCTCGCTCTAATTTACCAATCTCGTTGTTTCTCTTTGCACAACTAGAGCCGGCTAATTATTTTATCCCCTTAAAAAATAAACGTGTTTCAGAATCTCTTGTGTGGGTAACAGCCATTGCAAATAGACGGGAACAGGTTTCTTGATTTTCTCCCTATTGCTGACAATTTTCCTTCTCCTGGTTAACTCCCTGTGAAAGCAATTTGCCCCATACTCAGGAAAGGTAATGAGCAGATGGTACCATTGTAAATGATGATGCGCCCATAATAAAGAGTTGATAAACACAGAATTACAACAGGGCGGTGGGCGCTAAACAGCACGGTGGTCTGTAGAGTGGACTAGAACATTCTGTGCTGCCCTATGGCAGGCCTGAAACTTTTGGTCCCTGCTATCATTGTCTCTTATTTGCCTGATAACCAGCAGCCATTTTAAAGGAGACCTAGCATAGACTTACTGTGGATATAGGGCAAAGTAATTTTCTTATTGTGTTCCTATGATTGCTTTGGTTTCTTAAAGGTGCAGTAGCACAGATGGGTGATTCTCGCAAAATCCAGATTTAGAAGGTGTCCGGCATCAGAATTTTTAGAAAAGCCCTTGAAGCCATTTTTTTCACACATAAGATGTCTGAACTTACTAAAACCATTATTTTTAGAGAATTTAAAAAATATATTTCCTATAGAATTTATTTTTAATTTTTTAGATTATCATTATCAAAAATTATCATTACCACAACATCATATTACATTAAATATATGCATTTACAAACTCATGTTTCGGTAATGAGAACTAAAAAGTTGTCTAGGTACTATAACAAACAAAATTTCAACTTTTATCTGTTGAAATTGAAAAAATAAGAACTGCTTACCTGGTAGCCATCTTGAGTGTCACAGTCAATTATGTCCCTTCAAACATTTTTTATTTTTATTATTTTAGTTCCTTGAGGGCTTAAACAATGATTGAAAATTGTTGCGGAGGATGAGAAAATTGGTTTTGGACACATTTATATTCCTTATTATTGTCTTTACATTTACTACTGATCATTAAAAATCACATGTTTCTTGACTGTAAATGTTTATAGTATAACATGCACTGAAGCTTTTTATTGTTTAGATTTTTTAATTATAAATATTTCCATGTCAAAGAAACAAAATCCAGTAATGGACACATTGCGGTAATGAAAAATGTCCCCTTACATGTGGAAAAAACAACAAAGTTGGTTTGTATGATGTCATTTGAAATCCTGTGCAAAATAAAACATAAGGGAGAGGTTTGTAACTGTATGCTTCTTATTTTTGATACTCTTACTTTGCATTTCCTTTTTTTATTAAAATGTTTCACAACACATTATATCAAAAAGTATAATTGCGCGAGAATCACCCAGATGAGAAAAGGTGCAATACCAACGTTTTGGGTAAAAGGAACCTTGACTTAAAACATTACATGTGTACCTTATGGAAAGAAATACATGTACACGCTACAAAAGTGCCGAATCTGGCCGTTTAAATGCAGCTGGGTGACACTGAGCCGCCATTCGCAGGGTGGGTGGGATTTGTTGCCCGATGTTTCAGTCACATAAATTGCAAAAGCTTTTAAAACGTAGTAATTTTTCATTTTTAGTGAACAGTGCGCTATAAACTTCAATGAGACCTGAAATGGCACAATTCTTGGCTGCATCAATCACAAAGATGTTTCAGTGATTCAGGCAGTGTGGGAGTTCTCATTAAGTCACTAGTTGTGTGTCACAACATATGAATCTCACCGAGTTTGACATGGTATTAACACCTTGGATATATTTAGATATTCATATAAACAGAATATTGGAGGTATTTACAGTGAACGTGGAAAACGTGGATTAGCTCACGGCACAGCGCAGTGAATGAAGAGTCAACTAAGAAGATTAGAAATTAATGACGTTGTCCCTTAGCTTATAGTGGAAACAGGCACACACGCACACACTTGAAGGACTTGAAATCGACAGTATGTGTAAAGGCAAACGCTTTTTTGAGGTGTTGTGGTACAGCAGTGGAGAGCTGGAGGCTGTAGGGCAGTTGAGTTTCTTTCATGTGCTGCTGCTTGGATCTCATGGCCTGGATCCCAGCTGAAACACTCGACATGTGTGGAGCTAAGTGCCCACTAATTTCCCGTTGGATCTCAGACCATGATGTTGAAGTGTCTGTCTCAGGGTGCGTGTGTCCTTCTAAGCTCTCTCGTAGTAGGGGATTGCAGCCAGAGCCAGTCATTCAACATGTCGCTGTTTGTACATCTCTCCCCATGTATGCTTTCGATACCCATGCAGCATCCTCATTTATATCTCAATCTATAATTCATATATTTACCCGTTTGTTTGCCTACAGATATGACATGCTACTTATGTTTTCTGTTTGTAGAGATATACCAGAGATGTCCAAGAGAAAGATCTAAGTGGTTGCAAACAGAAGATAAAAGTGATTTTGTGCATGAAAGGGTTTAAGAATGACCCAGAAGGCCACAGTGCATAAATGAATGGATGTGAAACTCAATGTCCAGGTCTCGTGCATATTACAGTAATCTGAAAGATAGAAGCTAAGATCTGAGCGACACACCGGGGAGGGGCGTAAAGTGCAACATTTACTTTATTGAAGTGCTGTTTCCAAACTTCCAGTTTTGCTGCTTAATTTAACAGCAGGTGATTTTTGCCAAAGTTATAAAGTGTCTGCATGGGCCTACTGTAAACTTTTGACGCTATGAGAGGTGATTGATTTAATGATAAGTGATTGCTGTTTAATAGAGTCGTGGGTTTTTTGGCAGAATTCACTCCCAGATGATGCCAGAGATGGTTCAGAGTGTTTTGGTACAGTGTCAAGATCACACAGATGACTAAAACAAGACCAATAACATCCATCCCCATTGGATTTCTGAAGGTCCATTAGTGGAGCTAGCCAGATGTCAGTCCTTGCATCTCTTTCCCAGCGCAACAACAACAAATCACTAGGCAAAGTTTAATGCAATTAAAAGTGTGCCGCATTCAGGCACTGGATTGGGCAGGTAGTGTGTGTTGGGGATCAGTAGCGCTGTGTGCCAGAGTTTGGTTACTGACAGTAATTAGCACATGCTAGATATTAACAAGCAGAGGCTGCCACATGGGTTATGCAGATGGGTCTGGTCCTCTCCACCCAAACCAGTGTGACCATCAGCGGACAAAGACCGGCCCTGGCACCGCCGGCCTCAGTCGCACGTCTTTCATTACCGAATTTCAGAAAGCTGTGTAGATTTATGAAAATTACTTTTAAACGTAGCCAATCTCTTTGAGGGCTGAGGCCGCGGTTGGCCGCGGAGGAGACCCCGCTGTGAGGTTTTAATGAAAGATCATAGTGGCCCTCCAAGACTGTCAGAGAGCTGCACTCGCTGAAAAGCCCAAAATAATCTGTTTTACTTTTAATGGCAGCCATTTTATATTCATTAAGATCAAAATGCAGTTTTTTTGCAGGCAAATTGCAAAGCTATTCCATTCACAGCTTGAGAAGGCAGAGGCCCCACAGCTTTTTATCTTGCTCATAAGTAAGCATGGGCCTAATGTGTCTAATGTGCTTTGATGGTGCAGAGACCTTCACAGGTGGCAGAAGCAGGCAGTCATCAAATTCACAAGTCAAATCAAAATATCCACTTCTCCAATGGCTTGTTGCTCTCGCTTTTCTCTCCTCCTTACTTCTGTTTCTTCCTATACTCCTCTCATTCTCTCTCTCTCTCTCTCTCTTACACACTTCACACACAAACTGACTTTTGTCTTTCCACTCATCTTCTTTGTCTCGTCTTGCTTCATTCCTCCCACCTCCTTTTTTTTCTTCTTGGTAGATTTTATATTTCTTGCTTTTAGTTTTCCTGTCCTTTCCTCTCTCTAATTTCTTTCTTTTTTCTGCTTTTTCTCAGGAGTTCATGCTCGGTTTTGCAAGTGTGAGAAAATATGATGATTGACTCTGACACGTCTCTGTAGAGTCGCATCAAACAGCCACCACTGTAGCGGTGAGGATCTATATTTACTCATCAGCCTTCTTGTTATGGTAATTAGATATATTCCTTCCCTGGCATCCGTTAAATCCTAAATTAGCAGTGACTTTAGACAATTTCCATGACAACTTGTTTCTACTGTTTTATTTCGCACGGTGGTAATGATGTTTTTTTTTTATCCTGGTTGTTATATTGGCTATTGTTTATACGGTCACTACAGTAGTCTTGTTGGTAAGCTGGTCATAGACTGTAATCACAAGAATAAGTCACACAGTTTAATTTTTTTAGAAAATGTCTTTGTTATGTCCCAAGTCTAGTGTTGTTTGCATGCCGTCTCTTTGGTCATTCCCTTGCCAAACCTCTGTGTAAACAAATGATGTTGTTAACTAAAAGCACAGTAAATATTTTAAAGTTTAGAAGTGTTTTCTTTAGCACCCGATAGTACGTGTCGAGTTACACTCACTTGAGTTTCTTTCACTGGCCAGCAGAAGGCACAGTTGCAGCATACCCAGATTTCAGAGGTGCACCCCTACACCCTATTCCAGCCCAACCTTCGTGGCTTTTGGGGATAGAGTCCAACCCACCGGTGACCAGACTCACTGGCTTCAACTCCACCTCCAATAGCCCCAGTGCCTGCTGGGGGAAATCCTTGCCACCCAGCATAAACTGGCATGTTTACAGGTCGTAACGTTTGATACAGGAAGCATTTTTAAATGTGAGAGTTACCTCCAGTCTTGCGTGTCTTTGAATGTGTGTTTGTGCGTGTCTGGCATGGACGAGGGAATCTGATAACCTTCTTTCTTTCCGTGGGTCTTAGGGGTGAGGTGAGTGTGTCTGGCCCTGCCAAGGCGCTGTTTAATGGGCCTCTGAAAACACTCAAAAGGCCGACACAAATGTGTGTACGGGCAGAGGGCCAGCGCAGGCTCAGACGGGGGGTGCAGTGATCTCAAATGGTGGAAGGTTTGAAGGAATGTTTAAGGACAAAAAGTGTTTGAAGGAGGAAGGTAAGAAATGAGAGAGCGAAGAAACAAAGATATTTGGGTGAAGGGGTAAAGAAGAGAACTAAGTAGCAAGTTAATAGATGGAGAGTAGTAATAGACAAATGATGAGAGGAAAGATCTATGTGAAATCAGAGAGAGATTATAAAAGCGCAAGAGAAGTCTCAGCTGTAATCCACCAGCAGAGCGTTTTCCCACCTGACCAAATTTAGGTGAATAATGCAGTAATTGGAGACAGATGTAATCAGTTTGAGGTCTCCCATACTTCTGATTAAAATGCGAAATTTTATCCCAGTGTAATATGTTTTCTGAAATCGAAAGAACACTTTGCAGTGGCATTAGTAAAATGTGTGGGATTTAGTTTAAAATGCTTTTTTGTAGCACTAGAGAGCAGGGCACAATCTTGCGCATTTAGGTCAAACAATGTATATATTTTTTTCAATAATAACTATCAGTTACTAGGAGTTATTGACATGTTTTAAATGGTGCATGCTTTAAGTTACAAGTCAATGATTGAGATAATATAAGATTCAATTTAATGACTTTACACACTCAACTCAAAACTTTGAAAAAAAAAAACTCTGTAATTCAAAACTAATTTTTAAAATTTAAAAAAGCACACATCAAAGCTTTCACAGATTTGCAGGAGATCATCCCCAGACAATAAGAGAAAAAGACTAAAAGCAAAGATTGCTCGCCCTGTGTAACTGTATGTATATATCTGTGTTACAATTAATCCCATGTTGGTTTGTGCCTCGCTCACCCCTATTTGTTTATATATGCACTATAATCCGGGTTGGAAATGGCAGAAATTCACTGGGGGGATGTTAATTTGGGGGAGGAAGGGTAATTTTAGATGGGTTTAAAATAACATTAAAAAAAATTATGTTTTCTTTTAAGTATGTTTTCTTGAGTATTTAAGTTACACAAACTTTTATCAATTTAACAAAAAATGTGTCCTTGCAGAGTGTGAAAATGGATATTTTAAATAAGAAGAAAAATCAATACATCAGTCATACATTGCCACTGTGACTGTGAAGTGTCATGTGACAAACTTGATGATGCATTATAAAATAATTGTTGCAATAAAAACTCAAAATAGGAAGTCAGTTTTAAATGCTATTAATTTCTTTAAACATAATTCCTTTTCAATTCCACAATTCCAATTTGAGGTAAAACTCCATTCCTTTCGAAATTCACTCCCTGGACCCCCCCTGCATTCCCCCCATTTCCATTCCTTACCATATTACTATATAACAGTTTTGAATCATTGTTTGCACACACAACTTTACCGCAGTGTTGGAAAGTTTGATATTTTCTGTAAATTGGTTTGTACTAAAAAAAAACTATTCTTTGTTTCTGCTTTCCTGCAGCTAAACCAGTAGAGCATCATGATGCAAATTTAAGGTCTGGGTTTGATTCCTAGGGTATGTATATACTGATAAAATGTATTGCCTGAATGCACTTTAAGTTGCTTTGGATTAATAAATTCAGTTTTATTAAATATAACAACCTAGTGTTGGACAGTTGTAGTGTCCAGAATTATTATTATTATTATTATTTAGTAGAATGCTGCTGGTACAGTAATATATAGCTTATATTAATAAATCTGCTTAGGTTTGTTGTCACCTTAATTTAGTATTGTAACATTATTATTATAATTTTTTTTCAAAATGCTTTCCCACCATTATTATTGTTCTTTCACATATCACTTATATCATAATTTTGATGGATATGTACTATGCATTCTAATGAAGGAATCTATTCTGAAACAAAAGTATAAAGTCACATAGGGAACACAAAACCAACAACTAAGTGATGCTTTAATGACATGCAGATCTGCATCACAGCATCAGAAAACAAAGGACCATGAGAACAGTTGAAATTAATAAAAATGAGCCCCGACCTAAACAAAACATTATCTGTTTTGATATGGAAATAGTGCGGTATGCGCATCCTCAGATTAAATATTAATATAGTCCTGTTTTTTGTACTCGCCCATAATATGCATTATGTATTCTTTTTCTTCAAGTCAAATTGGGAACTGAAAGTAGAAAAAACTTTGAAATTGTAAAGGGTTGAACCAACTCTCATCTCACACTGACACCAAAGCAAGATGTGAGGAATAATAATGCAGCTTTAATTATAAGAGGATGATTGTCAGAAAGCACCTTTTCTTTTTCCTTTTCTTTTCTGCCTCTCTTTGTTTCATGTGTGTGCTTGAGAATAAGACACAAGAAGGCAAATTGTATGCTATCTGCAAATGTATATTACTGCAAAATATGAAAAAACCTGATTTGTGCAAAAATTGTAATTGTACAACAGTGAACATTAATAAACACAACAAACATGCATGCATGCAAATACAAATGCGAATCCTAAAGATGTATGAGAAACAACTGCTTGTGTTGTGTGTATAATGCAGCAGTGTTCTGACAATGGCTGTAAAGTGGAGCAAGTGTCGGGCCCTTGTGTGCAGGTCATCACTCCTAATGCAGAGCGTGTCATCAGTTCCCGAGACAACAACAGAAATGATGCGGCCGCTACATATGAAACGGGCATCATGCATAAACATGCGCGGGAAAGGGAGGGGGAGAGAGAAATGGCGGCAGCAGGGCCGGGGGTGAGGTGACGTTGCCACGGGGATATTGCTTCTCAGGGTCTCAGCATAGATGGCACTTCAACCCTGTTTATTATTCATGAGCTTTGGGGTGGTGTAATAAGCCACACCTCAGCTGGGCAGCTGCGGCAGGTCTGCGCTAAGTGATGGATCGTGACAACACTGACGGAGAATATATCACCATTAAGATCAAATGCACCTCTCCAGCACACTTCAGAGCAACACACACACACAACATACCGGACCTAACAGCCACTATATCTGCATCAATGCAATTGAAAAGAATCAACGTCAACTTTCTGGAATAGTGCATATTAAAGAAGGTCACTAACAAACTATTACCTCATTGTAAGCGACTCGCATATTTACATATAAAGCTAATTCAGTTCAGCGACATCATTAAATGCTAATGTAGATGGCAAGGCTGCAGGTATATTACCACCATTCAGAGGCAGTTAACAGAGATTTTGCTAAGACCGAGCTTTGCGTCGAACATTGATTTGTCCCAGGGTGCTGCTGAGAAGTGCTCCGAAACCTCAGTCACTTGAACCTGGGCTTTCAGTAATCACACTTCTGTGGATCTGTAGATGTTCCCCATGTTATAGTGTCTCGGCTTTCAAGTGTTTAGCATTATGGTGGGGAATTGAGCCACAGCCTGTACAAATTCCTCACTCTTGTAAACTTGTATTTATGCGGTAAATAAAAGCACAGGTATCGGTTTCTTCTGTTGCCTCTCTGAAGGAGAAAGTGGCGTCTAAAAGACTTTTTTCTCTCACCGTCTCTCTCTCTCTCTTCAGCGGACTGAGCTTTATAAAAGCAGCGTTATTGACCTCGCTTCCTTTGAGAGCCGCGCGTTACATTGCAGGTGAGTCAAATGACGATACTGCCCCTTTCATTCATCAAAAGAAGTATGTGCGGAAGGAGGGTGCGTAGCGAAAACCCCCCGAAATAACAGCCCTGGCCAATGTCTACAAGCTGCATTCCAAAGGGAGATGTTTTCAATTCACTCATTATAAAAAGGTCATTCTGGGTCAAGTTCAATGCCATGGAAAAGAAGAGCTCGCTGTGAGGAGCACCACCCACACACTGCAGAGCAATACATGAACTGTGTAACTTCATTTTTTGGGAAAATATACGAAAATTTGCCATGTGTGTGATTTGCATTTGCCAAAAGGTAGGAGAAAGGTGTGCATTAGGGATTTTTTTAGGGGATAGAAACCATAACAAAGTAAACATTCTCTCTAGACGCGCTGCTCTGTAATGATGTTATTAGTATGCATGTGGCCGAACCCAAATGTAGGCTATATAACAGTCTATGCCCGCTTTCCCCCTTCTCCCTCTAATAATGGCTTTAGACTCCATTCAGTGCGGGGACACTCGCGGGGCATCCGCGGCGAAAGAACGGGATTGGGAGATAATGCACATCAGCAAATAGAACATGACCGCCGTGTCCAGCGTCAGCGCTGCCCATTGTCTGCTCTGTGAACGGATGATAGGGACTGTGGCGGACAACAAAGCCGGGCCTCAATGGACCCAACGTATTAAGATGGATCCCAGACCACTGGTTTGCTTTGTAGAAGGAGTAAAAAATAGTAAAGAGATACCTACTAAATAAAGTTACAGTAGACTTGTTTTTGTGTCGAGTGTTCATCATAAATAACCTTTACTTTTGGTTGTGCTGGCTATTTTTAAGAGGTACATCTGACTGCCAAAATAGGGAGGGTTTGAGGTTTATTTGCATATGCATGCTATTCTGCATGAAAGGGGGAGGTGGTTGGGTAAGGAGGGGTCTGTGACTGATACACGCGGGGAGAGTCATCTTCAGTCTTCCATCTTCAGTACCTTTTAAGAAGGTCCCAATTTTTTCCATTTATATGTATACATTTGGACCAACATGTACCTTTGAGGTACTTATATGCACTCTTTGCTACTAATATGTACCTTTGATGTACTAATATAAACTTTTAAGGGGGTTGCACACCGGACGAGAAACGTCATGCCGCACCATGAATCTAAAAACGGAACACATTATTTTCTATGAATGTACGCACACCGGCGGCGCCTAACGGCGTCTGTCCACTGTGACTCTGGACACTGCTCAAATCCCACAGAGCGCCACTCACATAGTTTAACATTAAAAACCTTCATATTTGTCCCAAATTGTTAGCGATTAACATTGGCTGCTAACGTATATTTAATGTGCATGTCCGGTGTATGATACCGCCAAGTTGTCCTAGACGCGACGCGACGCTTCTCGTCCTGTGTGACCCCCTTTAGGTGCAAAGGTATGCTTTTGTAAAGGGTACTGCCCCAAGGACAGTTAAGGACCATTATTTGACCATTTTTTTCTGACAGTGCAAAGACAAATGATGCAAATAATTTTTAACCCTGTCAGCTGTAAGTTTTGATTTTCAATGGCATTTGTATTGCGTGAGATGGAAGTGGGAACATCACCGCGAAGAATGCAGCTGAATGTTGTGTTTTAAAAACACGTTAATACAGTATAGTGTTAAAACCATGTGCTAATTGTTGGGAGCAAGTGCACTATTTAGGGTGCAATCCTTTATTTACCTTTGAATAAAAATGATGCTTTGTCCATCTGCAGCTGACTAACAGTGTTGGCAATGACCAGTAATTCATTTATATGTTCCCATTAGTGGCAAAACTTTTATCATAGTGCTTATGTGACTGTTTGGGTCTCTGCGACATGAATAAACACATCATGTGCTCAAAAACAACATGTACATGAGTACATGTATGTGTTAGTTACTTTCCAGTGTGTCTCTTTCTATCAGCAGGTGGTGACCGCTTGTTCTCAAATCACAAATACGTGACAGTACAGTACGTTGTGGGTGGCAGCATTAACCTCACAATTATGTGATGGTACGGCTAAAGCATTTAAGGATGTAAGACTTCTTAAAGTACTAACTTGTGCATGTTATTGAACATGTCCACAGGGACATGGTGTAAAAAACAGAAAAACGGCGTTAGACTTAGTGAACAAAAGGTGAAGACATATCCCTTAACTTCCCTTTAGGTTTGATTAATTGTAGTAATCTTAGGAAAACTTAATTTTTGAAAGTCAAAGGCTGACATTTTAGTGGCATTAATTTGTAACGCCATGCTCAAAACACAGAGGTCAGCAGGTAATTAGCACTTCTAATTGCACAAACTCTGCAGCACATGTATGTTTGCAAAAATACCATCTGGACGTTGTCTATTGAAGAAGTCAAATTTTGAAGTCAAATTTATTGCATGTCATTTTTATGATTTAATTATCATCCATTTTAGTTAGGTCCTCATTAATCAAAGCCTTCTTTTCCAGATAATTTGTTGTAACCAATTACGTGGGCAGGGACAAGGATGGCACTTATAAAATTACCATCACACCATGTTTCAAAATGCTCAAATGTTTTCATAAACACAAACTTGAGTGAAACTATACGGTCGAACTATATGTAAAGTTCAGTGCTTTCACTGAAGTACATCCTGATCTTTGAAATCGTTGAGTCAGCAAAGTTTCCTCTTCATCATTCTGATGAAGCGTCACAGATGCTGAGAGACGTTCAGCTGTCTGATGGTCTCAGTGGGGAAACGATTGCACCACGCGTCCTGATTCAGCTACATGCAGAGTTGTTGTGTGAAATTGTTATTCATCTCATTTCATACTTAATGGTCAGATTTTCCATTAGGCATGCAATCATCCTGTTTGTGGAAAATTTTGACTTTTGCAGGAATATGAGCGCTTTTGATTTATTTGCTCATTTCTCTGGACACGGTCTTCTCCAAGAGAAAGCGAGCATCTTCTGCTGTCTGCCATACCCAGATGAAAAGCCAGCGAAGTTGGCCAAAGTCAACTGGTTAAATCTGTTATATAGTCTTGGCAGGGTGATTGAGGAGACCCATAAATTCAACAGTAGCCTCTACTGTCATCGGCCTCTTGGGACGTGTGGTCATGTGGATCATCTTCCTAGAAGAACCTCACCGCTGTTCATAGCGTTGACCTCTCCTGACCTGACCGCTCAGAAATCTGCCCGTTACCGAGTCCATCTGTCTCCTGTCAAGGTTTCACAATCATCTTTTTGGCCTGAACACCTGGAATTCACCAGCCTTAAGACGACTTCTTTCCAGAAGAGTTTCTTCACAGAAATCATCCCTTTTGGAATCCATCTCCTCAGAGGGAAGTCGTCGGCAGTTAAGACCTCCACAGCTCAGTCTGTTTGAACTAAACCTTTTGAGGACTTAGCCTTTCAGTGGCTAGTGGAGGCCAGAACTACAAGGAAAAGAAAGAACGGGAAAGAAAGGAGGGCATAGTTGTGTGATTCACCGTGATGAAACATCCACCAGCTTCGGTTTGCAAAATGTCAAATTCTTCATTTACTCTGATTTGCTTTCTGTATTCTGTGTCTGACATGAATTTAACAAACACTTACAAACAAAACCAACTTGTTTGTGTCCCAGGGAATACATGGACTAATAAATGAATCCCTCAAAAGGGAATAAGAGTTAATTTGTGGTCTACACTCTAAAAAACCTGGACTATTTTCATCCCAGCTTTGAGTCAAAAAGGGACAAACCCAGCCGCTGGAATTGATTAAACCGGAAAGTGTTTATATTTGACCCAACAATCGGTTTAAACAACCTATAAACAAAGCATAGGTTAAATTACAACCCAGTGGGTCAGGTTCATTCCTTTTTGATCTGACGTTGTGTTGAAAATAGTCCAGCATTTGTTTTTTGTTTTTTAGTGTAAGTTGTTGATTTCTACACAATATTAGTCCATAGAGGAAAAATCAATAGCTTTGTTGTGAAAAATTAACAACGTAGACCTACTACAGTTCAGTTAAAGGATTGTTGTGATGAAACACTATTGACTGCATTGATTCTGCTCTTCTGAAGCTTATATAACAACTTTTGCAGTGGTACTACAGAGTGTGATTGTTTGTGACTGTGTTGGTGACTATTTAGCGGAGTAGTAAATAGCAACAGTACTGTATACCTACTTTATAGTTGGTATTTGTTGCTTGCAATGCAATGTATGGTATAGGCCTGTATGTATATACAGACTGTTATGAATACCTTTGCCTATGTTTTTGCTTAAATTGTCCTCATCATTGTCTGTGTGATAAAGCTGGGGTGGTTGAAACACACAGGGCAGCGGGCACAGGCGTCCGGGTGAGATTTGGATGGCTCCCAACATGTTTGGCATCAAACGAGGTGTCTGTTCAGCCATTATTATAGAACAGTCCATCTCTCACAGACAACAAGCTTTAACTAGAGTACTAACTACAACACTCATGTAGTCTCTGTTTAGCAAAATAATGTTAGTATTATTTCACTACGTGTATGCCTTATCACAAAAGGTTTCATGATTTTATGTTTGTTGGTTGCGTACTATGTAGATATTAAATAATTATATTTTACATTACATTACATTTATGCATTTGGAAGATGCTTTCAATTGACAGATGATTTTATCAAAATTGACTTACAGTGCAATGCAAGCTATACATTTTGTCAGCTATACTGTCATAAATACTGAGGCATAGCTGGCTCTGATTGGATTGTAGGTCTGCCGTAAAGCAAGTTTTTGTAGTATTCAATCGGACTACAGGACCACTACCCGACGTTTGGAAACTTCTTTAGTGCGGTTTTGGCCGATAGAGGGCTGCAAAGCGAATGTAAAAGTGCTGTTCACACTGTTTAGAGTGGATGAACGACTGAAACTGTTTTGGAAGCGTTATTTTAAGGAAAAAAAAACTCTTTGGTGTTGCTTTAAGCGGATAAAAATGAGAACTATATTGTATGGTGAAAGAGCACTTGGTTTGCAGCACTACGACCTCGGGCGCAGTAATATTGACAGAAGTTTGAGCAAGAGGGGGAGTAGTCAGGAGTGATGATGTTACTGCGCCGAGGTCAAAGTACTGCAAACTAAGTGCTCTTCCACCCTACAATATAGTTTTCATTTTTATCCTCTTAAAAATCGCCACGTTTTATTTTGTGCCACCTACTTACTCATGTAACTACTCATGTAACAGTCTTTAACCCTAAGAGCCCTAAGGTAATTTTTACAATGTATTGTCCGTCTGGTTTTATTTTCTTAAAAAGCTTGTAAAACATCAACCCTGTTGTGCACAGACAATCTACAAACATCTTTTTTTTTTCAGGACAAGTTGGACTGTCAGAATGTTTGTTTGTATTGATGTCACATGAATGTAAAATAAGTTATGGGACCATAAAGACAAATAAAAAAATAAAACGGAAATTGAATCACTTATATATTTATTGTAATCACACACAAAAGAGTAAAAGCTAAGCATTTTTCCTCTGTAAAACAGTTGTCTCATGTCTTTGGAGTCCTGGAGCACAGAAATTAACATTATAAATTATACAGATAAAAAACTATTTACATTTTTACAAAAAAAGTCCAGGCGTTTTCATGACATTTATTGATGCCAAGCCTCAAGCCACATGCGTGATGACGCACACATGCGTGATGACGCACACAAACAGAAAGCATCAGTGGACAAAGATAGCTATGTATTAATTATTTTAAAAACATAATAAAATATTGAAAAACTGTGGTGTTTTCCTTTAAATCACTATATTGTAATAAAATTCCAACTGATTCCAAAAAAATCCAATATCAGCAATATAATAAAAAGACAGGGGCATTTGTCATAGATTTTTTTGTAACCAAGAATTCAAAGTATGTGCCTGCACTCTCAGAAATAAAGGTAAAAAAGTTGTCACTTGGATTGTACCCTTTCAAAAAGGTACACCTCTGTACCCAAAAAGGTGCATATTAGTACTTCAAAGGTACATATTGGCAGTTCAAAGATACATATTTGTACCTAAATGGTACATATTAGGACCTAAATTGGCTTGCCATTGCTAGGTGTTGCAAAAAGTTCATTTTAAATACATATGTTTCCATATGGATATCTACAAAGAAAGAACAGATTGATTCAATAAAGACTTGCAAGTTTTTGTTTTCCAGAATCCAGCACACTTCAGCCGCATATTAAGATACTGTTCTCTTTCTGTGCCTAAATCTTTTTTGTCCAGCAGAAACTCTTCTACAGAATTTGTTAAATTGCGCATTAATTAAGCATCAGATCCAATCATTTAGTTATATCTCTGCACACCTCCTTCTCTTTCCATTCATAACACAATGAGCCTCGGCAAAATGGAATTTTAAAATGCGGAATGTCCTTTGTTACGATTAGATTCCGCCGTTTGATCCCGGTTGAAACAGTAAGAGAATCAAAGCTTGGCACTGTCTCTCTTTTTCCTCTTTTACACCTCATTCTGCTCATCTCCCAGGCTTAAACATTGTAACCATGGCAATGGGAGTTTAGGATGAAAAGAACCCATAATTTTGCAGCGGGATTAATTCTGAAACATAAGATGTGCCGCGTGAAATCCTTGTCAAACCTCACCAATTCTACGCTAGCCAACGTATCCACGACGGCTCGGCTCTGTGTACCGTGTGATTTGACAATGTGGTAGTTTTTTGACTTATTTCTCCTTGTGCGGCTATTGACACGTTGACACAAAGTGGTTTTGCAGTCAGGCAGTGCCCATATTTCAATCAACATTAACCGAGACGTTGGACAGAGTTATGCGGTAAAAGCAGAAGTGACATGTACAGACACATCACCAGACAACTATAATTTCTGCCTGATGCCAGCTGGGAGCTCCAAAAGTAGAATAAACATTTAGCGTAGTGGGGAAAACAGACACAGTAGTCGACAACTGAGAAAACTGCTTTGCTGCTTAAGATCTTATTTTGAGATTTTCCGTGATTATATGGAAACTGCTTTTATTCGTATTACTGGAGGCTATCGTAACATGCCTCATCCACAAAAGAGATCATGCACTTCAGAAATGACTTATGAGAAAAACAGAATTTTGCTGCTCATCAGAGTTGTGCAATACGGCCAGATATATTTCATCCAAAATAAACAAATACAGTCCCACGAAGTAAGTGGAAATCTGGACTGTGGACAGTGTTTTGGCTTTGATAGAGCAAATGGACTACACGAAAGTGTGAAGGAATGCACGTGTCAAGATGTGATTTTATTTTCTTCGCTTTGTTCGTTTGTTTGTACTCGGCGTTCGAGTTTAGTGCTGTACAATAATTTACATCGCAGTAATTTTAGTATAAGATTTATTTACAGTTTATGACTTAAAATATATGCATATTGCCTATTAATAACAATTATTATTGCCTAGCTTAAAGTGATCTTGACAGTTGACCAGGGCATTCCAATAAAGTATAGACAAGCTCAACAGCTCATTAATATCATGCATTATCTTGCTTTTTATCATTGCCACTCTGAGTTATTTTTATTTCGTGCATACTATTGCTTTCACATAAGTAGTTTATTGTTGATGGCAATGCAGTGGAGGTCGTTATTATGAAGGCTTTATTGATCAAATAAAGAAATTGCAGAAATTATGAGGGCAAATGTTCCACAGCAGTCACATGTGAATAATTACTGTGTATTATAATGCAGTGCATGAGGACAGACATCTCCTTCTCCGTGTCAGGATATGATCTATGTGACATCTAAAGGTGAGAGCATTTGTATTCAGTAGGAAGCTTTAGATTTGTAGGCAGTCATCAAGAAAGTTTGGGAGCTTGTATCCCATGGATGAAATTTTGTGTGATGTAGCTTACAGTAGATTCAATCCTAAATCTACCCAAACAAGGACAAAGATTAGTTGTTGAGATCGAGCAGACTTGGCTACAGAGGTACAGCTTCCATTCTTAGACTTGGTCATAGTTTTTAAAATGATGACATGGTTGATGAAGGAAAGAAAATTATAGGAATAATAGACATAGGCAAGTTTGGTGTTTTGCAATCTGTTACTGCATTTTATTTCGTTTTATTTCTGTCGAAAATACTGTAGTTATAATTTAAGCCATAGTTTACACTGTTTTAGAATAATAGAAATTCATGTTTTACAGATGCGTGAGTCTTTTTTCTTATATCTATAATAATTCCAGAACAAAGCACCCAGTGTTTAGTGCTTTTAGAAATGTCTATGAATGCTGATGTAATATCTTCACAACACTGAAAATTTGGGCTACTGGAGAGTTCTTACTATTGCATCTTATGTCTGCTGCATCTTGCAAAACTGATATGCAAATAATTAAAATTAATTTGAAAAATTAAAGAAGCCAGTTTTATCAATCAAATTGAAATTACAGTAATTGTGTACATTTTTATGTATATACACTAAAATGTTTTAAAAAAGAGTTTGGTTCAAAAACGCAATAAATCCATTTTGACTAATTTCGGTTAAAATGTGTTTTCTATACCAAGAAAGTAACAAGATGCTAACCACTATTTTCTGTTACAAACTTTCACATCTTTAGGTTATAAAACATTAATTTCGAAAAATTTCAAATCCATATTTTGATTTTCATAGATTTATTATAAAACTGATTATTTTTTCCGCATAAGTTTTTTTTTAAATGCTATAATCTATTGAATCAATATATAAATGTGCATTCATCTTTGCCATGTTATATTCATTTAGTTGACTAGTGGTATACACTGATTAAAAAAATAAACATTAGTGGCATTAATCAAAACACTTACTTTGTCATATTAAGAACACTGTCATTGCTGCTGTCATTTTTGGGACGTCCTCGCGCTGAACTTTTTTGACAGCGATCAGCTGTAAAATGTTGTGGTCCTGCTCGATTTTCGTTGCCATTTTGTAAAATAATGTAACATTTTTCATAAAATCCCCTGAGGTCAACATGTTAGCATGAAAGAAGCTTGAACAAGCAACTGGCATTTTTCCATCTCCCGAGTACCTCTCATGTAAATTATTCGATTTTGATGGCTTACGTTTCTTCCCCGTCAAAGAAAACCACCACAGGTTTATCAATGCCATCAAAAGTATTATTTTTTGTTTTTGTTTGTTTGTTGATCACGAAGTACAAAGTAGATAAGGAAAACTAGGATTTAGTGTGTATTCAACGCGCCGCCATTGTTGTTTACAATGCTGGAAATGATGCGCTGTGATTTGTTAAGCAGATTTATTTCATTCTGTAGAGGAGGAGGACTGGTGTTTATCGCGTTTTGGCAAAAAAGGGGAAAAGATGACGGAATAACACGGTGGATATTGGATTTTGCGTAAAATTAAGAATTTACTTTTTAATATAGACAAAAGACAAATCTGTGCTTAATAGTTTTATTATTACATAAATATTATTATATAAATACAGTTTTAAAAAGTGTTAATTTTCCAAGTAGCTGGAGATCGAACTTTTTTGTACTGTAATGTTATCGCTGAAACGCTGCACACAAAATACGCTGTAATTTATATGCAATTAATATATCCATACAACTGCCCTGCATACTACAGTATATTTTAAAGGCATGCAGCTTACCTGTGCCCTGTTCCTTCTGAAGGGCAGAGGCCTTGAAATGGGAATTCTGAAAAAAAGCATTGCAATTGTGTCTCATAATGTTTGGAAGACACTTGGTGACAAGAGCAATTAAAAATATGGTAATTTTCTCAAAGTGCCCTAACAGAGTGCAAGAAGCTATTTGCCCTACATTCACCATTGCCATGTGGCCCATATTGTATTTTCAATGACTAATGACTTACTAGGGCAGACTACATCTAGATGTGCTTTGAATTTCTGTGGTAAAAAGTGAGGGTGGATAAGAAGTGTGTTGGAATGAAGCAGGTAGAGATAGAGGCCCTGGAGCAACACTGCTAGATGTGTTATAGGTGGGTGTTTATATCACAGCAAGGCTTGTGTGAGGCGCGTTGACATCTTATCCCATCCCAATCACACTGATTAAAGATTACTCTGTAATAATGCTGTGACTGGAGACAAGAGAGATAGTTTTTCAGTATTAAACTTTCATAAAGGTTTATACTGATGATGCATTATGAATGAGGCAGAAGGTCAGAACAAGAACCTACAGTAAACTTACTATTTTTGTACTACTTCGGACCTAAACACATACAGTATGTATACAAAAAAACAATATCAGTGTTTACAGGGATGGTGTTTACAGTGTTAAGAAACTCTTTTGATAGTATTGTTTGCTTTTCAGTGGTTTAAACATAATTTCTGGTTTATTTTGAGCTTAAGAATAAATAAAAATAAATTGGATATGTAATTGAGCTGCTGTTGTTACTGCCAGTGGATGTATTGGTTGACATTGACGTGTTTTTGATGAGTGGTAATACCATATGCCCAGGTTTTATGTCATTTTATGTATTCATTTGTTTGGCCTTGTACTAATGAACGTTTTCTCCTCTGCTTTGAATAGTGATCCTTTGCCATTTTTGAAGTGTTATGATTGGTTAGCAATTCATTCTCATACCAGTCGAATGTATACTATAGGAAATGCCCTTGAATTGCACATTAGCCTTTGAAACTAAAGGAAACTAACTTAAATCTGAACAAAATTGTCCCTGCAGTGTCTGATATGAACACCAATGCCACATTTGTCTTACACATCTTTTGCAGAATGGGCCATTTAAAATGTAAAAAAAAATAAGTATACGATTAATAATGAAGTGTCTATATGGTGTTTCGCAGCTACAGCTTTTCTTGTGTAGTGTTTTAAGCAGCATTTAGTGCAAATATATTTCTCTTCAACGGTGCTTGCCGTGAAAGGTGTGGGATTTTGGGTGCACGAGCAAGGTGTGCGAACCGAGCTCTGTAACTGCCCCCATTTTGCCGCTTTACACACGTCTCCTATTGAAAATGAACTAGACACGTACCGCTTACCGTGTGAAATGCCCATTAGTATTTAGATATTAGTTTTTGCCTATGTGGAGCATTCTGAATCTGTCATCTCTGAGGTTTCATCACAGTTAGTATGCAACCTTTGGTACTGAGAAAGCTCACTACATGTTAGAGTTAAAGTCGCTATGAAAGCTGTAACTTGTTTTGGAATATTGTGGTATATTTTTTTAGAAATGACTTATCTGTAAGCTTAATTGTTTTTTTTTAACTCATGTGCCTTCATAATCTTTAATCAAAAACACAAATCTCCTCCCCTCCTCAAAACAATCTCTCTTTACTTCCGGTCATATGGTATGGCAGGTGGGCGGGGTCCAGGAGAAGATCGCTGCGATTAGCAATTAGCAACACGACCCAACTTCAAACGATCCAATCAGATGGACAAACTCAAATCCAGCCCTGCCTTATTTCATTTCAATAGCCAGTTTCACTTGGATATACATCACCATGGGGAAAATAAGGCAATCGCTACTTCCGATTCATGACGATTTTAAAGCTTTTCTGCTGCCCTTTATGCTTTAACTGTAAATGCACCATCGTGCAATCTCTGTTTACGCATGGTGTGTGAAGTCTGTCCGGGCTTGCCTGTGCTGGGCAACTTCTCGCATGCACTCCAGGTCTGATCTGTACCTGTGCAAAATATGCCCAGACTCCCTGCCAGGCCCCCAGCTGAGACACTTCAAGTGTCCCACCGAAAGAATGGGACCCATTCGAAAAAAGCAATTCGCACGTCTCTTCATTTGATTTATTTATTTGATTAGCAGCGTACCGAAGCGGGCGGCGCAGGAGGGCCAGGTATTTCAGCCGGGACCGTCTGCTCCAGCAGGCCTGGCACAGGAAGGAGATTGGGGTCCTGCCATCACAATCTTCAGCTGGCGCTAGCACCAGGGGGGAAAGCCTTCACCCTCCCTCTTTTAAATAGAGAGAAGAGTTTTTATCCTGGTGTATTACTTTTCTTATTCCCAAATGCTGCCCAGCTGGCCTGCCGAGCGGCTCTAGCCTATGTCATTACCACACCGTTGTGACTTGTCACTTTCCAATGACTTGATATATTTAAATGTAACCGGTGATTGCTGGAAAGCAAAAAAGAAATGGATGTATCACTAGCTGATCGAGGGAGGTGACATTAATCTAACAGCACTTCAACAGAGCACCATGCTGAATTTAAGCATAGAAACTAAGAGCAGTTTTTCTTTTTTTTCTTTTTCTTGGCTCATGATGGCATGAATTTGAGATATTGGTAGAATTGAGTTATAAACTGCAGCTTGGTGGAGGTCAAAGGTCACTGTAGGGCTTTAGATATGCAGTAATTTATAAAAGGATTTACAGATGTGCATTGTTCTGCTGTGAATGCTGACACAGATCCAGTAATTGCACTGTACATTAGAGCCTTAAACTTAAAATCTTATGTTATAATAGTCAAGTCTCATCTTACACGCTCAAAGGGTTTTTTCACATTAAGTTATATTAAAGTTATATTAAAAAATGGCTGAATTAACAGGAATTCAAAATAAGTATACATGAATTTGTTGTCTGTACACTATGTGTTTTAGTAGAAGCTGTTTTCATTGTAACTGTCAAGCAGGTTCACACATACAGTCTGATACTGAATTACAGTAGATGAGTACCTACTGCTTTATCATTAAAACGTGACATCTATATAGTATGTGCAATTTTAATTTCAGACAAACTGCATCTGCCTTGTTATTATTGTCATGTGACCTGTATGACAGCACCTAAATCACTTCCGTTCCAGAGTAGAGTCCTGTTCATAGATTTCCGGTATTTTATGATTCACTTTTTTTTTGGTTGCTCCATTGAATGCATACTTCAAAATCTGGCGGACGTTGCATGCATACTGTCAACGCACTGTTTTTTTGGGCTGCGCGCGGACGACCGTGGACCTTCATAATGATGAAAATGAAAATGCGGACGGCTTTAGTACACTTTCGGCTTTATGCAGAAGATTAGATTACTTACACATTTATAAAAGACTCAATCCACAAATACAGCAAAGTCCAGTGGCACGGCTTCATAAAGATTTATCAGCATAATTTTTTTGGTTGCTCCATTGAATGCACACTTAAAAATCTGCCATTCAGGTACTTTTCACCTACAGTTTTTTCAAATACTGTGAATTTGGACACGTTACTTGGCTCGCCTTGTCTGCTATATAAGTATGCACTTTTGGATGCAGTGATGATTTTGACTTCAGTTATATCATATACTGATGGTTTTCTTGGTTCAGAATGATCAGCTGTATCATAAATCCACTGCCCATGAAGTTGTCTTGTGTGAGTCAAGTCAAATCAAAGTTTAAGTAGCTGAAACTAGCACGATGTGGTGATCCTGTAGCTCAAAGCATTGTCTGAGAAGCCAAACTTTGTGTGTTCCATTCACGGGGAAGAAACTCCGAAGGCGAAGCTTCACGTTACTTGCTCCAGACTACTCGCGGGATTTAACTTCATGTCATGCGAATATCCTGCTTAAGTTGCGCGGAAGATGCGTTTGAAGCGAATAGCATGTATTTGCGCCAATCGTGCAACCCAATGTTTACTGTCCACACACAATTTTTATAGGCTGCGCGCAGACGACTGTGTACCCTCCTGTTGACGAAAATGAAAATGCGGACGGCCCTAGTACAATTTCGGCTTTATGCAGAAGATTAGATTACTTACACATTCAGATTTAGCATAATTTCTTAACTACACAACAGGAGCTACGGGAAGAACCGGAAATGTCTAGAACGCCGGAGCCCATCTTATCTGCGTATAAGCATGTGGAGGAAGCAGCAGCTACCGTGCTCAGCACAAGTGTTAGTGTGTGATTGACACATAGGTGAAGCCCATTCGTCAGATGAATGGTTCCCGCGCTTGTCCTGTGCCTCGTCTGAAGGGCTCTTGTCACCTCGCGGGTTGTCACTTAAAGATGAATTGTCAAAACAACAGAGATGCAGTTTGTAGCCATACACATAAACAGCCAGTGGGACGGCCTTAAATGTCTATTGTCCTGTAAAGCTATTGATTTTTTAGTTATTTGCTGTGTTCGTGTGTGCGTGTTTAGCTTAGTCTCCAGCTGCCTCCACGCGTGCCGTTCTGAATCCACGGTATTAATGTTTACTGTTTTTTTCTTCTCCTCCTCCAAAATAAAGGCCTCTCATGTCCCAGTTCTCATCATCTGTTTTCACTGGGCATGACTGAAGTGTTGGTCACACCATTTAGAAAGTGATGACTCTGACCTCTTGCTTTGCATATGCTTGCTTAGAGTCTCTGTATACTTGTCTGTGTGGGATTTGGTCATTGACACTTCTGAAATTGCCTCCTGAGCTCCGTCTCTCTCTCTCTCTCTAACTCTTTCATCCCAATGTCATTCTTACGCTCATTCGAAACCACTAAAACACACACACGGTTAGATATGTAAGGCATATTGCCAATTATTCCAACCCCCAGCCAAGATTTACAGTCTTTCGTCTTATTGCTGTATACAAAGTGACTCTGTTTGCAATTTTCAACTGGCATTGTAATATTACGACAACAAATTAAAGTTAGTGCACAGCCTCGCCTGTATAAAAATGTCAGCCGATGCTTTCCATAAGCACTTCATCTGGATGTGTGGGCATTGTTTCTTGTGCTTGTATCGGGTTTGGCGGTAACAGAGGAAGTCGGGACTGAAAGGGCTTTGATTAAAGCGTGAGTGCGCAAAGTGGCAGGATAAGGGCCGTTTTGGATCCCCGCTCAGTCGTGGGCCAGGAGGGTAATGATCAGATTACACCGATTGGCTGCATAAAATAAACATGGCGACGGCGGGGCGCTGTTCCCAAGACGTTGCCCGGTAACGGTGCGATAATTCGTCTGTCTGTGTGAGCTGCCCCTCACCTGTCTGTCTCCCACCCTTTCATACGAAATACTTTCTCTCTCTCTCCTGCTTGTCCAGTAACCCAAGACTCATTTTCTTTTTTGTACCTTTTCAATTTGAATGATGTGTGCAGTTGTGATGTCTTCATCGAGTAAAATATGCATCTGATCTGAACCTTCATGTTAGCATGAAGCAGTCAGAAGTTTGTATTGCAATACACTTAAGTGCATCTTAAGTATCTTTCTCTGCCCCTCGTTCTCATCTCAATTGCAATAAACTACAGCTTAATTCTCTAAGATCATACATCACCTTGCACACACATACACACACACGCAGGTATTTCAGAGAGCAAGGCAGTCACAAATGTACAAAGTTCCCAGTAATAATCCATTCGTTCTGTTGTGTGCAGATTCTGGGTCTAAGCCTGTACAATTATTCAAATCCCAGCTTTTAGCTGCAGCATACAGCTCCCCATGGGGCTTTGCCTCTCTAATCTTGCCTTTGGCCTTGCATTTCAAATGGAATTAATTCCCATAAGGAATGCATATGAAGAGAACCACTAGTGGCTAATCCTGCCGTTTAAGTTGGTGAAACGTACACCTGTCATGTTGTCGTAGGCGAGTGGTTGCGGGCACTGATAGCTGGACTGAAATCCAAAGGCCTGCTCTTTCTTTTCTTTTCATCTCTACTTTTCCCTTGTTTATTGACCATCTCTTGCCAAAAACAGTTTAAGCTTCACTTCCTGCACCTTTTCCTGGGTCCTAAGAAGAGAGATAGCATGTGTTATTATGGAGCAACATATGGAGCAATAAAGTCTTCCTCCGAGAGGTAATCTGCCATTGGATGATCCTTTTATGCTCCTCGGGTACGAGGTAGAGATGAGAGGGATTGGAGAAAGTGCCGTACACCAAATTGAGAATGTGTTTTGTATTCCAATCACAGGATAGAAACATAACAGAGCACCAAAGTGCACCGGTTTACAAAATCTCCGATAGCTCACATCACGAGGGACGTTCTTACCTAAGGGTAATGAAATGCATCTCTATCTTTGATATCTGGTAATATGGATAGTTGTTTGGTCCTCATATGGGAGTTAGACAGCGTGTGTAGTTTGTTTGGTGAGTGAGAGAGTATTTTGGTTGCAGCTGGTGTGTGTTCATGTGAGATCTCTCGTTTCTTTCCTAGCTGTAGGCGCATAAAGTGAGGATGAGTCCAGGACATAAGCCCATCTGCACACAAGCCCCAGGTAACACAAGCAGCAGCCCAGTTCATCAGACGCACACATGGAAACGGGACTGCGGCGACTCCCAGATGTGTCTCATTACAAACTCCCGTCTTTTTCACTTTTAACAGTCTCGGCAGTCTGTTCCTCCGCCGCTCGGCCTGCCCTGATACGCTGGGTGAGAGAATGTCTACTGGAGTGTAATGATGCCTGTTGCCGTTTGGGTGTTTGGCCTAGTATGTGTATGTGTGTGTGTGTGTGGAGGGTAATTGAGTGGATGAAGGGAACTGGCTGGCTGGAGCTTTGCTCTGTCCTCTTTAGATTTGGAGTTACCCTTAGCATTAGCTTTAGTGCTTCCGATTGCTGGGCTAAAAGCCAGGTTGCATGAGAGTGTGTGTCTGGTGTCTCTCCCCTTGGTGTAGGCACCATCTGCCTGCTTGTCCTCTAGGATGGTGCCCGTCCCCACTGGCCATCTATGGCCAGGCTTTTTGGGTGATAAACTATAGGCCTGCTGGTAGGAGGCTGACAGGCCCAAGGCGATAGGACCTTGGTCCTTTTGTATCCAAAGATGACTCCAACACTGCGGCCCTCTGCTGGTTAAACTGCTACTTGAGAAAGAAACTGACTTAATGCGTCTTTATTTTTTTTTACATGGCTCAGTTTGTCCTGAGAAATGCTATAGCTTCGTTTGTAGTATTCTTTAATACTTAAAACTTAAAGTGTCCCTGGACAATACAGAATTCTCCCTAAACTCTAAAAGCCAGAGGGAAAATAAAGAATACCAATTAAACTTGGCTTGGCTTGTTAGTGGTTGGGCAGTCGACTGACGGCTAAAGTTATTGTATTTGTGAGTCAATGCATGCGTCTGGAAGTCTGTGTGTTTATGGGACTGCTGGCGGATACCAGAAGCAATGCAGATTACGATAGGGATGTGATGGTTAACCATCCATTAAAATACATCCCACAAAACGGCCACAAACTACACACTGCTTTGCTTAGCTGACAACATATATAAGCCACCATTTCAGAAGAGGAATACTATAAGAAAGGAAAACAGAAATTATCCGTTTAGTGCTGAAAATCCTTGTGGCATACTGTAGTAGACATCTACTGTAATATTCCTTCAGTAGCACTTAGTGAAATAGTCAGTTATTCTCACTATGTGGTGGTTGATGTTGTAACTATTACTGTAATGTTTTGTTAGGAGGTGTATTACAGTAATTTATTTAAAGAATTACGGTATAGTAGTCATTTTTTGAGATGTGAGAAATTATGACCCAGTCTGTGCAAACCCAGCTATAGTATTTTTTGTGATTTACTATTTTCTACATAAAATCATCATACATACCGTATTTTTCAGACTATAATTTGCTCCAGAGTATAAATCGCATCAGTCAAAAATGTGTTTTGAAGAGAAAAAACATATATAAGTCGCACTGGACTATACATTGCTTTTATTTAGAAAATGATTTCACAAAACATTTTTATCTGGAAAGGCAAGTTATTCAACTAACAAAAGCACACAGAACAGCAGGCTGAATAGGTGTCCGTACATGTTAAAGTAGCATAAACAGTTATTTACATGAAACACAATAGCATACAGAACATACATGGGAGGCTGAATATGCTAAATTAACACGACCAGCCAAATCAAGTTCAAAAAGGTCCCGAAGTAATTCCACATCACTGAATCTATTAAATGACATAAATACAGGAGCAGCACAGAGCGGACTAGATGTAGTAATGGTTTCTCTTGGTTCATATGAAATAATTTTGACATATAAGTTGCATCTGACTATCAGTCCCAGGACACACCAAACTATGAATAAAGTGCGACTTATAGTCCAAAAATTATGGTACTGTAAAGAACATTCTGTGAAATAACCTTGATATTTTAAGTAAAGCCAAGTCAAGGATTTAAATTAATAATTGGAATTAAAATGTAATTAATTAATTAACTAGATAATGAGACTTTAGCCTGGATTTCACAGACAGGGTCACAATTCACAGCATGCTTTCTGTCATCCATGTAACATACTGACATACTGTAGACACAAATATTAAATAGCTACTTGTTGCTCATCTAATAGGAGCCCTTGGCCAGCCAGATGCCTTTTCTTAAACTCACCACGGCTATGCTCAGAAATCCCTTAGTCGCAAAAATATTTATTTATTTTATTTAAAAACATCGTTCCGGAAAAGGCAGGGGGAAGAGTGAAGGAGACAGCCTGGTGGGCCCTGACCCGGTCCGAGCCTTCCAAGCTGATGGCTCGGATTGGCAGACGCACATGCTCGTCCAGACAGACAGAGGAGAAAAATGGCCTTGTCTGCTCTAAATCTTTTAAGCGTTGCAGTTGAGCAGTGGGCGCTGGAGTGGTGCAGTCTGGAATGGCTGGGTGGTTTGGGAGGCTGGCGGGGTGAGAGGTTGTGGATGGCAGTCTGCTGAAGTCCATCTCTCTGCCAGTGTAGCGGACGCACAGGGCCAGACAGACGCAAGAGGAGAAATCAGACAGCCGGCTGTGTGTCACACGACAGATTGAGACGTCAGTTCACAGCTCAGTCCAAAAGCAGGCCTTGGTTTTAATGCAATGCACATAAATATATCTGAGTCCCTGCGCTGGATGCTGGCCATGACTGCGTGGCTGCTAGTATGGCTTCTCCTGATGCAGTGCGTGAACTTTTGCCAGAACATAGCACTGCATATGAGCAATGGCTTTTGGCCTGAGGTTTATTATTGAGAGTTATGCAAAGTAAGTTTTGTGACTGAATCGAGAGGTGGATTTTATTTATATAGCGCTTTTCACAATTGTTAATTGTTTCAAAGCAGCTTCACATTAATAGATGTAAGGAAAAAAACAGAAAAATTGATAGATAATATAAGAACCCCCTAGGAGAACAACCCTGTGGGAAAACTCCTAGAAGGAGAAAAACCCTTGAGAGAGATACATATATATATATATATAAACACGATAGGGATATGAAACGGGTAAGCGGATTAAACTGGTTCAGCCAGTGGTCGTTAGTCAGACATTGGCTGGGCATCACGGTGAAGGACAGCTAGTAGATCAGTGGTGTGATGACCTTCACAGCATCAGGAACTGGGTCTGTTTGTCTCATTGTCCTCGGGGTCGAGGACGAGACAGGGAGAGAAAAACAGAATCCTATTAGCGTAAGGGCTGTTCGCATGTAATGCAAGTGTCATACAGTATTGTGGTTTAAAATCCGCTCAGTTCCAGACAGGCTAACTATTGCAGCATAAGTATATTACCCAGATGAGTTATGTGAAATCAGGTGTAAATACTCTATAGGAGGCCCTATACGATTGCTGCATTTTTTTTGTGTGCGAAATATCAAAAAAGGCATTCAGTTGTTTCTTTCTTTTTCTGTCCCTTACCCCCTCTCTCTCTTTCCCTTTCTCTCTCTCTCTTTCTTTCTGAATCCACACACTTATTCACCTGTGAGAGTGCCTTTGTTGTTCAATGCTGAAATGTGCTGAGAGTCCCTTAGGAAGTTTTTTCAGACAGGCTGAGCTCTGCTCTTTGACCTCTCTGAAGACTCTATGACCTGATCCAAAGCAGACTGTCGGCCCAGCTGTGGGAACCGTCACATGCTTTAACTGTAAGGATGGAGACCTCAGGAGTCCTCCACCCCACTCATCCTGTCACTCACCCCCACCCTCCCTTCACTGTTAAAGAACAAAGTCTGATCCTGTCCTGTGTTTTGACTGAGATCTGAATGTCTGCACAGTTAATGCGTGTGCAGTTTTTGACAAAGAAAGTCCTTTCCATGCACTTGCATGCTAGGCTAATTCCACTTTGGTGTTTATGGATTCAGAAGTATACTTTGTTGGAAAGTACACGCTTATTGCAATAATTTCTTAAATATGAAATGTACCTCTGGAGGTTAATTTGTATTGCGCTTTCATTTGTGTGTTTGGACATTAAATCAACATTAATAATGTGAGATTAAGAAACTGCTAAAAGAAGAACTAGTTAACTTGTACAACTAATTAAAGCCTATTCTGGGACCCATATATGGGGGTGATAATTTCAGCATCGGTTGCACCAGAGACTTGAATATTAAACACAAGCTGGAACCCTTCATATCGCTGCACAATAAACTGCAGTCTAGAGGTCCAAGATGAAAAAATGCTATTTGTGGTTCTTATCTTACTCTTCTTTGTCTGCAAATCTGCAGATTGTTCGTTTATATGTTCATCGAATAGACAGCTGCCACAAATCGAAGCTATGGTGAAGAAAGGCCTTTCACAATCCGTAAATCTGAAACATCTCAGAAGGTCGCCCTACAAGTGCTCTGCGAAGCCCCTAGTGCTGAAATCATCAGATGTCCTGCGAGAGGAGAGGAATGTGTAGCATTACCCAGCTCTCACAGCCCCACTCTAAACACACTTCCATATTCATACCATTATCCATTCTTCACGTCCAATTGCTCTGTTATGGTAATCGTCAGAAGCTCACCATGGCGTAATTACTTACAGCTGACTTAGGGAAAGGAATATTCCACACCCCCACGGTCTGACTGCTGGCTTTTTCTGCGCTATTAACCCATTCGTGTTTATTAATGTCTTCCTGCTAATGCAAAGGGGCCACTTCATGAGATCCATCATCACGCCAGGCCTATTAGTAAAGTGGCCCCACACTCGGGCGATATTTCCTCAGTCCCCGTAGCTTTCCATCTCTCCAGTCCTCTCGCACGGCCGTTTAATTACCTTGGTAAACGGGCGGTGGTCCTATTAGCCTCTTGTTGCATTGAGTTGCTTGAGTGCCTGGTCATGTGAGTATCAACAGGGATCCGTTTTCTCGAAACGCTAGCTGGTTTGCGCCTGTGGGCGAACTGTGCTGTTGCATAGCGAGGGATCACAGCAGAATGTAGCACACTATAATCAGACATATAGGTGTGTAATGAATCGTGCGGGGTTTTAAGAATGATCAAAGAGACGCGTGTTTGCCTCTGGATTGTTTTGCGTTGAATTACGCAGATGTTATGGCATGAAGCGATGTAAATGAAGTCAGTTCCAAACAAAGTCCGTACCTGCCTTTTTTATTAGGTTTTTTTTCGGTAAATTCTCTCCTTCTCAACTTTTTCCCCTCAATCATAACCAGAATAATTTGGTATTCACACCAATTTGCCATTTAGAGCAGTGCTAATAAGCTCAGGATTTATTGCATTAGGCATTGTGGGTTTGGCTGCGGATGGTAGAGTTGAGATCCAGAGCCTCTCCTTTGATTCCAGTCATACACATCACCCTGCAATTACTGGACCTGATCTGGAAACTGTCAAGCATGACTGCTACGTTATTGGAATTATTGCAATTACACACAGGTAATTGACCTACTATCAGCCAAGATGTTAAACTCACTGGTGTAAGTCTCTGTTGAGCTCACTTCCGTCCAATCTCTCCCAGTCTTTCTCTCTCACACACAGACACTCTCTCTCTCCTTCGGTGGGATGGCTTGGCTGGGATTTAACATTATGTCTCATAGTGTTGTGAATATTGCAAAATGTGCTGTTGTGACACACGCAGCATTACTTTATGAACTGTTCTTACTTTTCTCATACATACAACAGTACAAAGTTTTTAAGGAAAAAGAAAATTTAAATAAAATTGTCACCCTGTCTGTAATATCCAGGCAAAAGTCTGGAGCATTCAATTTTGATTTCACATTGATTTCAATCTTTGACATGGCCTTACTCAGTAAAAATTAAATATAACAATGTTACTATTTTCACAGTGTTCTTTAAATTATGTAGAAAACAGTTGGTCACAAATGTGAAGGGGACATATCATGAAAATCTGACTTTTTCAATGTTTAAGTGCAATAATTGGGTCCCCAGTGCTTCTATCAACCTAGAAAATGTGAAAAATTACAACCCAGTAACTTAGTTTTGGTAAACTTTTATCTGCAGTCATGTGAAAAAATAGGTCATGGAAATTTGGCTCCCCCTGTGATGTCAGAAGTGGATAATACCACCCCTAAATCTGCACTTTCCATTTAGTGCAGAGATCAGCTCATTTGCATTTAAAAGGACACAACCATAACAGCACATCTTTGCTCACACCTACAACGTGGCAATTTTAACATGATATAATAAATTATCTATGTGGTATTTTAAGCTAAAACTTCACATTCATACTCTGGAGACACCAAAAATGTATTTTACATCTTTAAAAAGTCTTGTAAATGTTTCCTTTAAGCTGGGTTTTCGCTGGCATAAAAAAGTCTGTGTTTTGTGACATTTGTTTAAAAGTTAAGGTTTCCTTGCTTCAAGTGAAGTTCAAGATTCTGTTAAACGTTTTCAAATCATGCTGGAATTAAATGAATTATTTACATTATATTATATTATATATTATATTACAAAAGTTTATATTTAAAAATAATTACGTTAATATGTAGCCTAGTGAAAATTGCATAATAAAACTATTGCCACGTGACTTTACATGGTATTGTGTGTAACAGGTAGATTTACAATAACATATATATATATCAAGCGTGCCGCACAAGCCCTGAAAAGTGAAGCCAAAACGTCTCGATCGTGACTGTATTTATAGGTCTTAAACACTGCCTCCCCATGTTATTCAATGGGACTTGAGACTAACTAAACAATTTAATTACACTTCAATTATCTTTTTTCCGAAGCTGGTTTCTGTCATTTACTGTAGTTTTTATCACTCTGATGTAAATTCAAGTGTTTGTTTTTAAAATAAGTTTGTTTTTAAGTTAGTTATTTAATGCTATAAAAATGGTGGTGTCAACTCATGATTGACAGCTGTGATATGCACATTCTGGAAAGCGAGGGTGGTGCCTGCTCACTACTGTGCAGGACTGGCCCCGAAATCGCTACTGTGCAGACCCGAGGCCCAAGATGTCAGCGCCGTATCGGGACACTGCCGGCTTCACTTTTCTCCAATGGAAGAGAGCGTCGTCGTCCATCTTTTTAACAGTCTATATATATATATATATATATATATGTATAAGTATTTATGCATTTATTATCTATATATTTATATGTCTGAATAACAGATTTATATTTAAATTTAAAACGTGATTTAAAAAGTGATTAAGGCTTTCCAGGAATGTGGTTTGCCAACGTGATCTCATGAGAATACGTGTGTATTTTTGAAACGTACAGTATCGATGTTTGGACAGGACTTATACGTAAATTATTTACGTATTTTCAGCTTTAAAAACGTACAAATTTGTACGTAAGTTATCCCTATTCATAAATATTAAAATCGCGGGCATTGGCGTTTCTTACTCATAACAATGACATGTTTTCAGTCATATTTTCTGACTTATTTATTTAAGACAGTTTACCTATTTACCTAATGAAATAATTATGATATTCAGAGAATTTCACAATATTTAACATTTTAAAACTTTAAAATGAACAGCATTTCTGTATTTATATTTAGTTTGTTTGCCATGACACACAAAAACGCGTTTTCTCCAGCTGTCTTTTATGCAATACGTTATTATTACTACTATGCAATAATTACAACAAAATACAACATAAATTCACAAAAGATGTTACTTTTATTCATTTGCTGTAATCCACATCTTCAAAATTCATACGATTGTGAGGAACAGATACAAATTCACCTGCTGCAGCAGATCGCCATTTTAACTTCTTTTGGTACTGATTTTAATATTCGCAATAAATAAGTTGTTGTGATTACACTTGTCTGTCTGTTAAGATTTTTTAAACAGTAATGTTAAATTATTTTATTACACGGCTCTCTGGAATGCTTGATTCTGATTGGTCAGGTGAGACATTTGCAGGTTCGTTCTTTTCAAATAATAACTGCTTCAAAGTAATAACGCATAGCCGTTACTACTTGTACGATTAAAATCGCTCCGCGCCAATAAAGATTACTGTTTGGCGCCATCTTGTGACAAACACTGGACAACCACCATTAAGAATGGAAAATTTTGACTTTAAGTTTAACATGTACGGAAAAAACAAAACATTTAAACAGTGGATAGAAGAACGAACAACGACAAGACACAGAGAGCTTACTGAGACTGAACTTGACAAAATAGAGCATGACAGCTACGAAGCCAACACACAAAAAAATACAGAATGGGCATTAAAACTTCTCAAAGACTGGCTAAAAGAGAAAAAATGGAGACAGACAAGTATGAAGCAGAGGATCTTAATAAGGTATTACGATCATTTTATGCATCTGTGCAAAGTTTCGCGGAAGGATAAAAATGTTAATTTAAAACAAATATGCCAATAAAATGTTTCAAATTCATATTCATGTCCAGTTTTTTTTCTTATGTGGCAAGTAGCCGTGTAATAAGCGGGATAATGTGGAGGCAGCCTGTAGTTATCGGGAAATAAGCCCCTTCAGTGTGATACAAGTGTGATCACACTGACGGGGCTTATTTCCCGATAACTACCGGCTGCCTCTACATTATCCCTATAAACTGTTTTGAGTAGGACTGTATTACATTAAAATATCTTTTGAATGCTATATTGTTACTAATATGTTTCTAAACATATCTGTCTGTTACGTTGCATAATATAAAAATAATACATTACGTATTTAAACATTTTGTATAAAAAGAATTTGGGTTTAGGGTAAGGTTTGGGTTTAGGGTAAGGTTTGGGGTAGGGTTAAGGTGGTAACATATCGCTAAAATGGTTAAAAGCAAATTATACAGTAATCTTTATGGAATTAAAGATACGTAAATGTTTTACGTTTTTTAGCTGTCAAAACGTAATAATGCTACGTTTAAATGTTGTAAATACGTCTACATTGTACGTTTTAGCATCTATTTAAACGTACAAAAAATACGTTTTTTGTTTTATAAAGTTAGCCTACGTGTAAATACTACGTATTAACAGTGAGACCAGGCTGGGTTTGCATGAAGCTCATTGTAACTTGAAAAAATCCTGTACAGGAAAACAGAACACAGTTAAAATGTCAGCTAATGTGTATTGAAAAGTGAAACTTTTTAAGAGGTGTCTGAGCTCTTAGTGAGGATACTGACCATTATCTCCTCTGAGCGCAGTCCCACTGCTGCCCCCCTCTTGTGCTATCCATCCTTCATTACTGTCACACACAGTAGCTCTCTCTTTCTCTTTCTCTCTCTCTCTCTCTCTCTCTCTCTCTCTCTCTCTCTCTCTCTCTCTCTCCAGTCTTCACCTCTGAGAAAAAAGAAAGAAGAGTGTGCCACACAGCCAATCAACTGCAGCTAACTCACATCTGAATTAAGCTGTGTAAAACAGGCCCCAGGTCTGGTTGCTAAGCAGTGAGATGGGCTTGCAGATTTCTACTGGGAACCAGAGGACAGTGAGACGTTTTTGTTGTAGATGGGAAGAGCAGAGGACATTGCGAGCAGACCCCGTAATAATGAGACCTCGTGTCCCCAGCCTAATATCACCCGGCTCTGAGAAACAGGCGTGAATGCAGAGTGTGATAATTAATACGTGTCCAGATGCAGGGAGAGTTGTGATGCTGATAACCTCTTCTCACCTCATATGAAAGTACTGTTTGTAGTGCCTCAACACAGCATCCATGTTTACAGCGCTGTTTTGCGGCGCGCACAGGGCGCAGACCGTGATTATTTCCCCTGTTTGTGTTGTTTAGGTCGTGTTTATTATATTCGTACGAGTGTGTCGCAGCAGTTTGTTTCTTCTCACTTGTTGTTGCGACTGAGGGACCAAATTAAGGCTATTGTGTGATGTGTCTCCATGGCGATGTGTTGGTAAACTTGGGGGCCATGAGTTTGAAGAGGGCACTTGATCCTGTTTGGAGTTTTCTCTGCATAGCTGTGTAGCTTGTTGTTTAAGACAAGTGACACCACAATGTGATCTCTGTTGGTCTGTCGGCAAACGTTTAATGAAAAAAGCTTAATTGGGAGAGCATTGTGTTAGCAGCGCAAAGGTCATGGGTCTATTCCACAGATAACACACATGCAAAAAATGTATAGGTTAAATGCACTTTAAGTTGCTTTGGAGAAAACATTTTTCATATAGGTCATTTTTAATGTTATGACTTTTACATTTATGAACGCTTCAAAAGTCTTGATAGTTACTGTAAGTAAAAGCAGTATCTGTATGGCAGGCATATTTTTATATGGAATAGCATGTAATATAGAGAAAGACCTGCTATTTCAAAAGTGAGTCAATTTACGAGTCGTGTATTTGTGTCTATAGATCGTATGTGCGCAGAGGAAAATAAAAGCTTTTTTAGCTTGTTTGTTTGTTTTAGGACACTGAAAGTTGCCAATTGCACAATGCACTCCAAAAGTGTTGGGTTGTTTAAACCCATAGTTGAATAAAATGTGGACAAACGCAACTGTTGTGTTAAATTCACTTTAAAGGCCCAAATTAGAAGTTAGATAGATCTAACCCAGCATAGGTTAATTTAAACTGAACAGTTTGGTTTGTCAAAATTATACCCAACCATGGGTTGAAACTACAATTTTTTTTTAGTGTACTTGTTTTATGTGCACACAAAGGTAAATTGCTAGTCATGTTCGTAAATAAACTGTTTTTCTGTTTATTTTGCTTATTTTGTGATGTTTACTGTGATGAAACTAACACATAAGCAACAGCCTCCATACAAAGCATTTAAAAAACTAAAATACTGCAAGGCTTGTTTAAGTATAGCTTATTGCGAGGCTTTTATATGGTCACCAATATAAAAATGCTACACACAAGACATAAAAATAAAATATTCATCTCTAGTTCACCTCGCTTAAAAAAAGAAACAATTTGAAAAAAAAAAGATAATGAAACAAAAAATGAAATGACAGCATTGTGGAAGCCATCATATCAACACAATTAGCTCCTGCCAGAGTCTGAAACTTGAGCGATTTTTCTTATTTAACTCATTAGAAGGGCCACAGCTTCACTCTCACTCATGTCAATTCTGCATAATTACTTTTAAGCAAATCAAAGTAGCCACTATCTAGCATTGTTCGACGTGGCTCATCGCTAAATTTAATTATGCCTTCATTTTAATAAATCCCATTTCAGATGAGAAGAGTCGTTAATAAGTTTCATTATCGCACCTACGTCTTAATCATCAGTCCTGCCGTGTGGCGACAGGTCATTTCATAGCCGTTCCACCTCAGATGTAAACATCAGGGGGGCTGTTGTTGAACAATGACAGGGCATTTCTATTGAAACTGTGGTGTGTTGGGATCGTCCAGATGAATATTTCTTATATTGATATGTTTGTACTGACATCACTGCAGATTTATATTAAAGGTGAGCTGTGTAATTCCTGTGTGTATTTTTAATGAAAAAACGATATACTAAATTAAAGTATTTTGTTCCAAAACGCGAGAAACGCTGTGTTATTCTGTCACCTTTTCTCCTTTATTTCCAAATAGGCTATAAACGCCAGTCCTCCTTCTCTGCAGAATGCAATAAATCCTCTCAACAAATCACATCACAGCATTCCACGCATTGTAAACAATAATGGCAGTGCTTTGAATACACATAGAGTCCTAGTTTTCCTCATCTACTTTGTACTGCGTGATCAACAAACAAACAAAAACAAAATAATACTTTGATGGCATTGATAAACCTTTGGTGGTTTTCTTTGGCAGAGAAGTTCAAAAAAGTTCAGCATGACGACGTCCCAAGTATAGCCGCAGCAGTGACGCTGTTATTAGTATGTCAAAGTGTTTTGATTAATGCCATTAATGTTAATTTTTTAATCAGTGTATACAACTAGTCAACTAAATGAATATAACATGGCAAAGATGAATGCACATTTATATATTGATTCAATAGATTTATAGCATTTTGAACAAAAAACTTAAACTGGATTTATTGCATTTTGCGGAAAAAATTATCAGTTTTATAATAAATCTTTGAAAATCCAATTATGTATTTGAATTTTTTATATTATTATAACCTAAAGATGTTATGTGAAAGTTTGTAACAGAAAATAGTGGTTTTCATTTTGTCACTTTCTTGGTATAGAAAACACGTTTTTACCGAAATTTGTCAAAATAGATTTATTGCGTTTTGGAACCAAACTCTTCAATTGTTACTGTCCTATTGAAAGCTTGTACAGTATGTCCAAATTCAATTGTTTTTGAATGATTACACACTGTGTAAATAACAAGTAATTTTACCCACTGACAAACATAAAAGGTGACAAAAAATGAATTGAATAAAAATAAAAATCTGAAAATTAGGACAGTAAGACAGCAACGATATGTAGCTTGTGATTAAACGTTGTTTAAATAGCAAATGCATTTGCGCCCATTTTTGCGCCCATGCCCGTTCTGATCTAAAGACGAGGTGTGGTCAGGCGCAATGTTTGCGCGTTGCTATTTTGAGGCATCTAAAATAGACTACGCCATTGACCAACTAAAACCTGGTCTAAAGTCTATGGCGCAATAGTGTTTTTGTTATTTAATGAGCGTATTTGAAATATGCGCCTATAAACGGGATGACAACGCAGGGTCATTCTTTATCTCCTGTTTGTTACAACTAAAGTATTTTTAGAGTACAAACCTTTTTTTACATACTTGTAAATTATTTTATGATGATATTGAATAGTCGTCCACACTGTTCCTCTTGGCTGAGGTTACTGGACAACAGCAAAGTGGAAAAGATAAGTTTTTTCTCAAATGATGGACAGGCGAAATAAGACTTTAGGGTTGAAATAAGTGCTTGACAGTGAAGAAAAATACTATTGCACACCTCAAGTCTGGGCCTAACAGAAGAACCAAAAGCGCAAGAGAAAATGTTGCTTCATGGAAAATGCTTGCCCTTCCAGAGTTTAAATGTGACCCTGCCTGTGAAAACTCAGCTGAAGTCATTTTTTTGCGATTTACTATAAAATCATCCTACATGATGTAAAAAACATTCAGTGAAAATATAATCTTAATATATTTAATATTGAATAAGGTATGTGAAGTTGAAATTAATGTGAAATCAATAACTGAAATCAAACTTTTAATTAGATTTTGAGACTTGCCTGGCTTTTAAAGACAGGATGAATTTGCTCTATTCTTTAAGATGAATAATACATTATAAACAGATTTAAGTTGGAATTAGGCAGATAGCTTTTCTATAAACAGTATCATAATACATTAACATTGAAACACAACGTATCAATTATTAATTAGAGAAAAAAAATTAGCACATAGGGCGACTACCGTGACATGCCACACTGGATTACCTCACAAACAGCTTCATCAAGATGGCTGCCCGGGCAGCGCTTGCGGTACCACAGCTCCGGCTTCAGCTCCGTCCATGTTGGCTCAGCTCAGGGGTGGGTGTGACTCCTGACAAAGGGTTCCTGTTGGTCACTTATCTTGTTAATTAGGTTTTCACTTCTCGCCGGCTCTCCCCTCCCCAAGCCTGGTGACAGATCTGCACCCAAACCTTCTGTGCCACCATGGCATTGTTTTTCCTCACATAGTGAGATAATTAATATGTCTGTCCCATACATTTTTCATGTTGTTTGCTTTAAAATTGTGAAGGAGGCAAGAAAAGAGATTCTCAGAGAACAAAAAAAAAAAACCCCGAGCGAGAGAGACAAGACAAGATTAATTAAAAGAGAAAAGTGAAGGATCTGTCCTAGGACAGACCCTACTGCCGCTGGATGCGGTGAGCTTTATTTAAATAAAGGCTTATGTCAGAAAACCCCCTTTAAACCTGCATGAAGGATAACTAGCCGACTGTATTAAGGTATGCGCCATCTATTCTCTCACTGTACATTATTTGTATTCAAGGCTTTTGAAATGACATTGCAATCTGATGATGCACCAGCCCATTATATTGTCGCACAGGACAAATATCCTGGCGTTTTCTCTGTAGAACTAACACAATTTTTCCATGTCAGAGGTGGGTAATATCCTTGCGGTCCGGGAAGCTGCCGGTGCATAAGGAATGATGCCATTAATCCTCCTGGGCAGCCTCTTGCTCTGATTATTAAGGAAATAAATTTGCATGCTGCATATGAACCAGGTGAATCACTGAAGGCGCAAATTATATTTTCTGACAACGACGTAGTGAATGGAGCTGCATTGCTCACCCTGCAACCCTGCCACCCCCGTAGCACACACACACACACACACACACACACAACATCTCTCCCCCCGCTGTCCCAAAGCTGCATTTCTATTCATTACCCCAGGAAAGAGGAGTCAGTGCCCGCTTTGTAAGTTTGCATGGAGTGTGTTATCTCCCGGTGTAGACTGGCGCTAGCTCACTCCTAAGTGCACGACTGTAATCACAACTTACAAATCACAGCAATAATTGAAAATAAAGAGAAAGGGCAGAATGAGATACTCTTTCGGGTCCCGTTCAGGATCTCTGACACTAATTCCCCATATTGGTATATATATATTAAAGTATACACTCACCTAAAGGATTATTAGGAACACCTGTTCAGTTTCTCATTAATGCAACTATTTAATCAACCAATCACGTGGCAGTTACTTCAATGCATTAAGGGGTGTGGTCGTGGTCAAGACAATCTCCTGAACTCCAAACTGAATGTCAGAATGGAAAAAAAGGTGATTTAAGCAATCTTGAGCGTGGCATGGTTGTTGGTGCCAGGCGGGCCGGTCTGAGTATTTCACAGTATGCTCAGTTACTGGGATTTTCAAGCACAACCATTTTTAGGGTTTATAAAGAATTGTGTGAAAGGGAAAAACATCCAGTATGTGGCAGTCCTGTGGGCAAAAATGCCTTGTTGATGCTAGAGGTCAGAGGAAAATGGGCCGACTGATTCAAGCTGATACAACTGAGGTATGCTGCAAAGCATTTGTGAAGCCACAACACGCACAACCTTTAGGCGGATGGGCTACAACAGCAAAAGACCCCACCGGGTACCACTCATCTCCACTACAAATAGGAAAAAGAGGCTACAATTTGCACAAGCTCACCAAAAGTGGACAGACTGTAAAAATGTTGCCTGGTCTGATGAGCCTCAATTTCTGTTGAGACATTCAGATGGTATAGTCAGAATTTGGCGTAAACAGAATGAGAACATGGATCCATCATGCCTTGTTACCACTGTGCAGGCTGGTGGTGGTGGTGTAATGGTGTGGGGAATGTTTTCTTGGCACACTTAAGGCCCCTTAGTGCCAATAGGGCATCTTTTAAATGCCATGGCCTACCTGAGCATTGTTTCTGACCATGTCCATCCCTTTATGACCACCATGTACCCATCCTCTGATGGCTACTTCAAGCAGAATTATGCACCATGTCACAAAGCTCAAATCATTTCAAATTGGTTTCTTGAATATGACAATAAGTTCACTGTACTAAAATGGCCGTCACAGTCACCAGATCTCAACCCAACAGAGCATCTTTGGGATGTGGTGGAATGGGAGCTTCGTGCCCTGGATGTCTATCCCACAAATCTCCATCAACTGCAAGATGCTATCCTATCAATATGTGCCAACTTTTCTAAAGAATGCTTTCAGCACCTTGTTGAATCAATGGCATGTAGAATTAAGGCAGTTCTGAAGGCTAAAGGGGGTCAAACACAGTATTAGTATGGTGTTCCTAATAATCCTTTAGGTGAGTGTATATATAGAAAATGTTTCTGGCAAATACAGATGTTCTGCATCAATTCAGTGTGCGCTGTCTGACTATGGACAGCTCAAACTTGTGTGTGCGTTGACCCGGTGCGTAATGGTCCATAAAGGCTTAGTTTAATGAGGTGGTCAGTTGTGTCAGGGGTATTAGCTAATGTCCTCTCCATGGATGAAGACCACCCTCTCTTGTTTTATAGCACGTATTGGCTGTCAGTACGTATCTTACACCAGTGCAGTCAGCTTGACTTTTTTACACACTGTTGTGCAATTTCTCATCGCTTATAGGATCGATGCATGGTGAAGTGAGTTTTTATTTGTACACCGAAGGAGCTAATTATATCACAGCTGGGTGCACGCTCGTGTCACTGCGTTTATGAAAACATGTGGCGCGCCAATAAAAAGCGATGTGTCAAACCGAAATGGGTTGTAGGTGCTTAATTTTGAGTGAATCTTAGGAGCCAATACCTACTGATTCATTCTCCCTAGGTGGGTACATCTAGATCCACCTAAAGTATTCTGAGAAGTAAAATGGACAATAAATAAGCAGAAATGTGCCATCTGGATGTGAGTCATGTAGATTCAAAGAAATGAAATGTTACTTTAATTGTGCACAGAGTGGGATGAGGTTGGATGATGGTGTGTTCTGACAGTAAAGTGCTCAGAGTCAATTTAGGAAAGTCGTGCCACTAGGCGGTCACTTTGCGATGCCTCTGGGCATTGCAAAGTACTTGACTAGGAAAGGGCACATGTGTTAAATTGTGTGCTAAAATTACAATTAAACATGTTTCTGACAAACAATTACATTTTGTTCTTAAGCTCATATTGTGCCAAAAACATAATATTTCAGCTATGTGTGTGTATGCATCAATTTATTTACACAAAATATGTAAAAGGAAGGACACAGACTATGAATTACATCTTAAACAGCCACACAGACTAATTTGTATCCTCTCTTGATGTATACGACTGTATTACATTATCATTTGCGTAAGGCCATACATGCAAATATTGTTCTTTATGAGTTGAAAACAGCATCGTGACCTTGATATGGTAAATTTATAGCTCCACTTTTAGAGCCTGAAGTTCATCAGAGTGTGTGCGAGCTATTTTAATGTGACGGCCGGAACAAATGCTCCCACCATCTTGCAGTGCTGAATATTAAAAACGAATCGCTTTGAATGAGACAGTAAAGGACAGACGATCTTAGAGCATTTTTAAGATAGCCCCGTCAGGGGCCTATCCAAGCCCAGAAGTGAGAGCCAGCAGGCTGGGGGAGACGGGAGTAAAACTATGGGGATCTGCGGCAGCCCGTTTGCGTCTGGCAGATATGGGTCACTCCATCCAAATGATATGGGTTGTGTAGGATTATTAGCCATATTAGAACAGCTGTTCATACTTTTTGTTATTGTAGGTCACAACAGCTTTAGTTGTAGTAATTTTTTTGTATTTTTGTTTGGTCTATATAGCCAATATTGATATTTAAGCTAATTAAGCTTTATTTTTTATTTGATTTTTTATAATTTACTTTAATAATTATTGTGTATCACAAAAAGTCAGTTTTTTTGTTTTGTTTTAAAAGCCTTTAACAATAAAGCTTAACCGTGCAAGTTGCGCAAGAAGAAATACATTTGTGACCTAATTATTGTTATTTTTTTTAAATGATCTCACTACAAATTGTTTATTTTTCACACCTTCTTAAGTTATTCTAAAAGATAAAACATAAAAACTGAATAATAATAATATTAATAATGCAGATAAAAATGAATTCTTGGGAATATCTAAGACTAAAATTCTTGCGTCGATAAACAGTTAATATATGTTAATGAATGCAAAATATATCTACTGTACATACTCATATGACCCATAATGATTATCATTATTGGCAACTTGGCCTGTCAGCTCTCACCATGACCCCGGCCATTTTAGGCAACACACACACATACGGTACGTGTTCATACTGCCCCTGGCATCCTTTTTTCTCTCTTTGTGCTGGCATGGTAAATGCATCTGAAGATCTAAAATGTCAACAGTCTGACACCAAACATTATGTTTGACTCCTGCTCTCCCTCAGGCATCCACTCTGACCCCTACAAGACCCTCTCAATCGATCCAGGAACGCTGAACAACTTGCACATATTGCTTGCACTTCAAATAACTCTACTGTTTGATCTGTATTACATGAACGTGGTTATTTATAGAGGCTTTTATATCATCTAGAAACTCTAGAAAAGTTTCGCTCAACCTTGGAGAAATAGGATTTTTTTTATTTTTAGTGTCTTTGATGAATTAAAGAGCACACAACGGTACAACCTGTCATTATTAAATCCAGCTTTGAGAAGTAAGCACACATCTTGATATTTTCTTCCATATTTGGCCATGAAAATTTTTTTGGTTTGAATATAATTAAGAGCAATGATAAAAGAATGATGATTATTAAAGGAAAAATTAGGATGTGAAAACAAACCACGACACGTGTTTATAATGAACAAACAAAATGATAATTATACTGTAACAAATACTGCTAATATTTAGAATTGTAATTAATGTGCAATTTTGTGATAGTTTTATTTATATATTTATTCAAAAATTCTAATGTTTTAACTTAGTGTATGTATTGTGTGTGCGTGATCTTTGCGTATTCATGTATCTGCTGGCTAGTTTTGGCACAGTGACCTGTCACATCGAAGCATGAATTTTCTCAGAAGCTGACACAAGCAAGCACCTTTAGGCGTAAACCTAATATTTTCTGATAAGGAGCTTATGCCAAGTTTACCCATTGCAGCAGCCTGCAGCCATGCTGTCTCTGGCATTTCCCCGTGTGATAAGTTAACAGGAGGCATCTTTGACCATAACTTAGAAAAACATCCCCCTTATTAGATATGGCTCTAGGAAAGGAGCAGTAAGCAAAGAAATGACATAAGTACTATGCTTTGTTTTGAAGTCAAGATTGAGACATGTTTGCCCTTAGCGAAATCTTACACTTTTACACTGTGATGGAGAAAATACAGAATGATGGCACTAAACTTGAAATAAAAAATATATTGTATAAGCAAAGCAGATCTTGTATCAAAACAGACACATAGCATCCTCATAGGAAGAAAATTGATCAAAAATATTTTTTCAAAGAAAAAAAATTAAATGTGATATAATTACAGAGCTTAAAAATGTACATAAAAAGTAAAACATGTCTGTCTGACTATTACATGTCTTTCTGTAAGAGTGGTCTGATCTCTCAGGACTGACCAGATTCACGTCAATAACCAACCTGTAAATGACAGTCACCTCGGGATCTTATTTACCCATTTGACTGGGATCTTAAAAAGGTCACACTGTCCGCTCCTTTCCTCTCAACTTTTGATTTATTTATTCAGTCATGTCTACTCTGAATCCATATTCAGCTCACAGAAAAACCTGTTTCATTCATACTTTGTAAAACAGGTTCACTTAACTTTGGAGAATTTGAAGCAGAATTGCTTTAGCCTCAATGAGCACACTGCTGTGTGTGCAAATATAATAGTAAATAAATAGTAAATCTTACATTTTACAGTGTGAGTAATTTTATATCACAGTTATGATTATTATTTTTGCAATAAGCAACGCCAGACGTGAGCTAAGCTTTGTGATGCAACACATTAAAGCCAAAATTTTCCCAAACAAAGCTGGCTACGATGCAGAAGCTTGTATGTGATCTGTAAACAGCTTTTCTAAGCAATGAATTTTGAGCAATATAATGAGAAAACACATCTCTAAATGATTTGACTGGTGTAAATGTATGTGTCTTAATGCGCATGTGTTTCTTTAAGATGTGTGCACTCTGGCTGCGCGTATTAAAAGTGTCAAATGGATGCTAAAGCGTGCATGTGTCGAAAATGTCAGTGTTGGCAATATCATCCATCTAAGAGTGTGAACATCGGGGCATCGTGGATATATGCATAATGGTGGGGTGGGAGAAGGGTGAAGAGAGTGTGTGTTACAGAGCAGGAGAGAAAGAGAGAGCGAGTCTCCCCTGCACCGCGGATCAGGCTGGAACAAAGAGACTGTGCCAGAGTGTGTGAGAGTCCGCACTCCCGCTGGCCTCTAATTCAAACCAAACGTTCACCATGAAATAGCTCTTTGACATCATTACATGCTGTGCATGTTGATGTCCTCCACTCCTAAACATGGTAGGGGGAGGGGCCTGGAAAGCGGGGGCACTGCAATTGTCACCACATGGGTGTAATGAAGAGAATGATGGGACTGCACCCTTCTTCTTTTTTTAAAGACACTGAACAAGAGAAAAATGTTTCTGTTTTAATATCCAAGAGCACATTAGCGGGATTCGAAGGACTTTAAGATTGTTTGTCATGTTCAGACTCGTCATCGGTTTTGCGCAAGCGGCACTATCCTTCCAATACCACAGGAATCCATTGCCCTAGACAACAGCATTGACTGGCTGTCTTTAGAGCTACGCTTTGGCCCCCACCCTTTCCCCTGATGTGTGCTTAAGAGAACCCGCCTCCCTTTGATTTCAATTGGCCTGAGGTATCTGATCATACCAAGCATCTGATCCAATCAATCAAGGCTTTGTGTGACCCAGTGTTCTTGGGACGTATTGATGTCGCTATTTCTTGGCCAGGGTGGGCCCCGGTTCTCCAGGCCTGCTTATTATAGGCCAAGATCCAATTTCCAAGCCATCTTAGATCACAGGGGAGCCGTTTAAACCACAGAAAACCACAGAATATTTTGGCAACAGACAAAGGCCTGGATTCAATACATTTGTGGAGCAAGTCCTGCACAGAGACCTCATAATGAAACTGTTTTCTCATGTCGGCTGGGAAACGTTGACATAGTCTGCAGCTAAAAGTCTTGCTCACTGAGAAATTGCTAATGTAAAGGACCTTGTCAAATGTCGAAAACAATGTGCAAAAATTCATAGGGAGAGGAAAGAAATGTTTTCTGAACACAATTTAGACTAACAATGAACGCCTGCTGTACCACTATAAGCTTGCAGTATTGCATAACACTTTGGGTTTTTCATAGAAAGCAGATCTTTCTTTTCTAACAAAGCTAAGGGGTGAGATTGAAAATGGTTTCTTACTTTCGGTGTGTGCGAGAGAGATAGCAATTTCTTGTTTTTTTTTTTTGTTAAAGTAGCTTAATTGGCCATTAGTCTGACAAATATCATACTCCATCCTTTTGTCCTTTATGCTATAAAAAGTTTGTATCTAATAAATTGAAAGTGCGAATTTTTTCGGTTACTCAGCAAACTCCACAAACACACTTTACACTGTGGCAAAGAGAGCCGGACAGTTCTTAATGATCGATCAATAGACCTTTGTAAATCTAATAAAGGAGAAGTTAGCTGTGCCTCTTTGTATTTGTATTGCAAAGCAAACTTTTGCCAAACTCAATGGCAGTTAACAGCAAGCAGAAGAGATGATATTTATTTCTCTACAAGAGTTTCTTCTTTAGTGGCGACCATACTGTCAAAATGTAATTAGAAATATCAGTCAAGTTCACAAACTCTAAACATTACTGATTAAATACTATATGGGTAATATTTAGTTACACAAACCTTTAACTGTACTCATAAAAATAGTTTATGGTCCTTGTGGGGTTATATAATGCACACATAATTTACAGAGCAGAGTAATGCGGCAGGAAAGCCAGCGTGAGACAGAAATGTGGACGAGTTTCTCTCGGAATGAACTAATCAATAGTGCAATGTTATTCGTAATGGACTGTGTCAGCTTTTTAACCGGACAAAACCTTCGTCAAGTCAATGAGCGGAGTTAAACCTCTCACTAATCTGAATAATCTGTGGACATATCGACTGGCCGAGCAGCCTGCCAGAATAACAAATCCTTTGTGTCCTTTTCTTCCACTGCTCCATTTTAATATGAAAATTCTGACAGTCTCGCTCATTGATTCTTTCTTGTTTTATCGTCTCCATTTGTTCTCTTTACACGAAAGGGAAGTACCGAATGACAGTTACATGAAGACAAACAATCTGTTTATGCTCTGGCTATTCAGTCCTGCTGAAGTCATTTTCCTGTGTGCAATAACAAACAGTGTGATCTCAGTGGTGATGGGCTTTAAATGAAATATGAATTATTGACGGTGAGCACTTGGACGAGGGGGGCCGTAATAGCCACAGCTTCATGAAGACGCGAGAGGCGATAGCTTTATCTGTCCTGTTTCTTGTAAGACAGCAAGTGTGACATTGCAAGTGCTATTGCCGCTCAAACAGCTTTTTATAAGAAATAGTCTAACATTCTAAATATTCTGTCCTTATTTAGATTAGATTTGCATGTCATATACAATGATATTGGTGTGAATTTCCTGAAACCGTTGTGTATTTAAGGAGCCTGTACATGTAACATTTACATACATAAAATATACAACAAAATAGACTAAGAAAGAAATGTCTATACATTAAATATTCACATTTTCTTGAGACTTGCACACTCAGTGAAAAAATTTGTAGTTATGCTGAATTACACATTCGATTCACTGTATAGAGATTTTGCACACACAGTATATGGTATTGGAAAGGTATGTTGCAAATATATTATATTGCTTGGAAAAAATAAATAAATATTAGCTAATACGTTAGGATATTTAGTTAAATAAGGTGTATTTAAAGAGTTTGGTTCCAAAGCGCAATAAGTCCATTTTGACTTATTTGGGTAAAAATTTGTTTTCTATACCAAGAAAGTGACAAGATGAAAACCACTATTTTCCGTTACAAACTTTCACATAGCATCTTTAGGTTATAATAACATTAAAAATAAAAATCCATAATTTGATTTTCAAAGATTTATTATAAAAACTGATAATTTTTTCTGCAAAATGCAATAAATCCAAGTATTTAAAAAAATACTATAAATCGAATCAATATATAAATGTGCATTCATCTTTGCCATGTAATATTCATTTAGTTGACTAGTGGTATACACTGATTTAAAAAAACACATTTATGGCAGTAATCAAAACACTTACTTTGTCATATTAAGAACACTGTCATTGCTGCTGTCATCCTTGGGATGTCGTCGCTGAATTTTTTGACAGCGATCAGCTGTACATTTTTTTGGTCCTGTTCGATTTTTGTTTACTTTGAGTAAAATAATGGAAAGTTTTTCATAAGATCCCCTGGGGTCAATGTGTTAGCATGACAGAAGCTTGATGCTTGAACAAGCAACAGCCGGCATTTTTCAGTCACCCGAGTGTCTTACGTTTTTTCCCCGCCACAGAAAACCACCACAGGTTTATCAATGCCATCAAAAGTATTATTTTGGTTTTTTTTTTTGTTTGTTGATCACAAAGTACAAACTAGACAAGAAAAACTAGGATTTTGTGTGTATTCAAAGTGCCACCCTTATTGGTTACAATGCATGGAATGGTGCGCTGTGATTTGTTGAGCGAATTTATTGCATTCTGCAGAGAAGGAGGACTGGCGTTTATCACGTTTTGGGAAATAAGGGAGGAAGATGACAGAATAACATGGTGGATATCAGACTTTGCGTAAAATTTAGAATTAACTTTTTAATACTGACCAGATACAATACTGATTTTAGTGGTACCTATTTTTTTTTTTATGGCGTTTATTGCGTTTTGGAACCAAACTCTTCATTTACACATTTATGGATGGAATGTGACATTTTTACCTTATTACACATTTATGAGTATATTGCACATATATGTTATATCATACATTCATTGTAGGTTACAGTTGTACTATGATGTGTTGAAATTTACAGTTCTTTAAATCTTATGCTGTTGTTCTAAGGATTGCGCAAGGAAATGTTTTACATAATCTTTACAAGATCTTTTCTTATACTAAGACAATAAATGTAATCTTCAAAAAATGTGATATATTGTTCTTTTATGCCTTCTAAGCAGTGGCTTGTGTGACGAAAAACGAATATAAAGTCATTCATGTATAATTGTGATCTCTTAAAAAAGTGAATAATTGCTTGCATTTCTTTCTGTTCGTCTCACAAAGCCATTGTTCTACTTCAAGTAACAAGTAGTGGTATGGACTACTTTATGGTGCAGAACCTGGTCACTATGAACTTTAAAGGTGACATAGAATGATTGAACAGGGTATTTATCCTTGTTCTGTGATGTGACACGTAGACAAAATTTGTTTTGTCTGGGTCTGTAATGCCTTAGAAGCTTCCTAAAAACCTCTCTCAGATAGCTCTATTAGGGTGGGGGATTTTAAACAAGTGGTTTTGCACCTATTTGGCTCCCCCTACTGGCTTAACTTGCACTCTCATTACTGATTGGCTGACTTTGCTGCCACTCAAAAAAAGTAGCCAATTATTTTAAAGTGGAAGGGCAGTGAGATGCCTGTGATGTCATAAGCATCAGTTTTTCAGATTGGGCCGTTTTCTGGCTGACATTTCTAAAAGAGGAATTTCTATGAGACTGAGATGTTTAGCATGTCTAGCACTTTTTGTATGTTTGTGAATGTGGGTAGACTACCATTATTCAACAAAGACAAGGTAAAAATGGTTTTTCATTCTCTGTCCCCTAAAGAGCTAGATTCGTTTTAAATGAGGGCAGATGAATAAGGGTGAGAAAATAATGCCAGAATTTTCACTTTCGCTGAACTTCTCTTCAAAGACCAAGTCAGAAGCAAAGGGCCGAATAAAACTAAAAGAAAAATTAGCTTTGGACCACATTTTGAATGCATCCAGTACTCTTTTGCTTTGCATATGTGGGTGGGTGGGTATCAGAAGAACACAGAGCATGCTTGAAGTGCCCGAACACAATCAAGAGAAGATGAAGGGAACTTCTTCTGTACGCTGACACAGAGCAAAGAGAGAGAGAATTGAGCCAGAGTCATTAGGAGGTAAGAGAGGAGAGCCATCTGATGATACCAATAAGAAGGTTGTGAAAAATAAAGCGTCCATTGATCTGCACATTGATGTGTGACATTTTAACCAGAGCTGAGAGGCAGAGTTCACTTCACGTCTCAAGCAGGCCTCATTCTCTCATCTGTCGGTTTCTATTCACTTTACTTCATGCCCTTCTTTTTCGTCTTTTCTGTATGATCTGGCTTTGTCTCTTTCTCCTTTGCTCTCTTTTTCTCTGTCCCCGAAGCATTTGATTTCTTTGCTCCACAGCCACTGGTCTCACGGGTCACTCCATATTAGCTTACTTGTTAATACTTGGGGGTGGGATCAATACTTAATCAACAAGTAATGGGATTTTGCAGTCTTCCCATATGATCTTCCAATAAAGACTTGAATCTATCTACCAACCTTTTATAAAGGGCTCAGGGAGGGGCGGTGGTGGTGGCGGAGGGGGAGGAATGGAAGAAAACAGAAAGAGGGTGAGAGAAGAGAGAGAGAGAGGGTGGCCGATGTGGCGCTGCGCTTTGGAGCGGATTTGCTGCTCTGATGCTTTTAGTCTGATCTGCATCTGATTAAGGTTCAGAGAAGGCAGTGTCCTTCACCCCCCTCTCTTCTTTTATCCCACTATAATGTACCGTGGCACACAGATTCATCATCGGCGGCCTCGCCGAGGCCAGAGCCCAGCCACTCAAGGAATTATTATTGTGTCCTGCTTATGCTGCCCTACTTTCTTAACTAACAAACCAATAAAGCTGTAGCCACCACTCCTCTCAAAGGAAAGATAAAGCACAAGTGTCTGCTTGCCGTCTTACAGGTGTCACAAAATGGCAGACGGTATAATCTCTTCACGGTGGGCGTAAATGTTTGACACTGCGTGTGTGTTGTATTATAAAAATGTTAGATGTGCTTCAGACGCATTTTCTTCATTACCCACAAAAATTATACCACAAATTATAAAGTAAACTCTTACAGGCTGAGAAAATCAACCTTATTTGAATCACCTCAGTTATCAATTTCATAAACTTGTTAACAGTCTGCAATAAACACTCATTTAGTTATTAGCATCTCAGCAGGTCCTAATGTGATATGATACATTTCAACACAGAAATATCCAATTTACAGTGAGTTCTCTATCTGTGTGTGCAATTATTGAAGGATACAGCAGTGTTAATTCCAGTTTCCTATCATAGCGTAACTCCCACCGATGTTTATTAGATGAATTCAGCACTGAATGATAATGATAACATTCTATTAAATGGTTTGGCTTAGCCGTATCGTGTAATGTGCTGATGCTTTTATTGGACCGCTCACTGCCGGGCGTAGAATGGATTGTCATTGTTTCATTACGCTGGCCGAGCTAACTGTGACTGCAACATATGTAGCGTGCTAGACGCTCATGCACCGCTGCTTCAGAGACGTGGTAACATCACGCTCAAAAAGACAGGGGGTCAGATGTACAACGCTGGGCTACGGTACACTTTCTTTTTCATTTGTCCTGTCTGTGGGTCACAATGCGCAATGTCAGCTGAATTGCAGTCAAACTGCGGTATTTGATACATACCGATACAGGTTCATGCTAAACAGCAGATTTGGTGCCCAAAACACGATGCTGACTCCTGTAAACAGCTCGGTGCTATTGTCATGTTTCTGAACATTAATATTCATGACATCTTAGTAGTTTAAACACTTCAGGATTGTGTGGCTGTGCTCTTTTTTGTACAACAGATTTGTAATTTGCATTTCATAGGCGACTTTACTCAACCCTGAAATATTTTAAGCAAGACATTAGCATTACTTCCCATTATTGTATGCGTGTGAGAGAGAGGGAGAAGACGGTGCGTGCGAGAGAAAGTGTCAGTGAGTGTGAATGTGTGTGTGTTCCTGGCCAGTCTCGAATAATATTACATAACCCGAATAATGTCATACAGTATTTGATCATTTAGTGCATTGAGCACATCTCCTCGTGTCAGATAGCTGATAAACGACAGGCTAAATCAGCCCTTATCTCCTCTTTCTCCCTTTTCCTCTTCATCAGTGCATGAGCTGACTGTTAACTGTGGGCCCCTGCGGCCACTCTCACTTCCTTTCCACACAGGAAGTTTGGTCAGGTGTTGTGGAGTTTGTTGATAGTGTGCTAACAGTCGTTTCCTAGGCCTCTGCCCCACTGACCAAGACCCATTGAGATGACAGTGTCCCAATATCCTGTTTCCTGTCAATCCCAAGCCACTTTCTTGGTGATTTATTGACACAAAATGAGTCGCTTTCCTTAGTGGATGTGGTGAAAATGACCCGATCTCTATTAATTATAATGATTTTTAACGCTTTAACCTCAACCTGTTCTGCAGCTGTACATAGATGTCCGTAAATCTCTAGTGGTGAATAAATAAGGTAACAACTGATCACGTCCTAAACTTTTTGTTACTGCCACAGGCAAATCAACTTATGAAACTAAAGTTACAATATAGTTGGCTGGGCTATAAGAAAGTCTAACAATATACAAAGCAATCACAGCATTTTATAACGTGGTTGATTCATACAGAAGGAATCATTTGCATGTTTTAGTCGAGGGGCAATCTTCCAATCTCTTTGATGAAGCCAATACATAAGTGACTTAAACTGCAATTCCTTGACTGACCACTAGAGGCAAAAGGGAGACTGCATGGCCAAGTTTACAGTAGAAAATAATATGTTTACAGCCTGGTACAAAAATTGTTTTTGGTCTGTATAGCTAAGTTTGCCCTTCATGACAACTGTGAGGGGGGTGAATTTTCTTGTAACTCATCCGTTTAAATTATATTAAGCCTTAAAGTTCTGCATTATTAAGGGCGTGGCCACTTGAGTGACGGGTGAACTGCCACTGCCGTCACTAGAGTCGAGCTAGGCGGGCGTGGTTTCAGCAACCAGTCACCTCAGCTTCACCACTTTCCGCCTTTTTACCCATTTTCGGATATCCGCGAGTGATGCGTGGTGACGCGCGGCCAATATGGCGACGGCAGGCACCACCAAACTTTAATCTTCAGAAACCTATGGGTGACATCACGGACACTACGTCCATCTTTTTTTGCAGTGTATGGTTTTTGTGCATTTTGTACACATTCTTTTAGGGGTGTGGTTGGGGGCGGGGCTTTAATAATTTGCATTGTATGAATTCATTTGGATTAGCCACTAAAATACTACACATGTTCAGTAGGGCTGGGCAAGAAAATAGATTATTCGATTCATCTTTTTTCCCCGTTGTTGATATAAAATCTATTCTCACAGGCCATTCCCAATTTTATTTCCGCAACATTGAACTTTAGATAAACGTTAATCTAATTACTAGTCTTCTCCACTAAATGTCACCCTTTTTTTTTGCCTTGCGCGATGTTACCAAGGAGTGAGAGGCGAGCCTCTCATTCATTCATTCAGTCTATATTCTAATATATTATAATATAATATAATATTCTATATAGTCTATATTCATTGAGTTGAATCGAGAATCGAGTATAGAAATCGATTTGAGAATTGGATCGAGAACCAAAATCGGACCGGCCTGATAATCGGAAATTGGACCGAGAACCGAAATTGAATCGATTTGATAGCTCCTAAATCGAAATCGAATCGATCTGGAACATCCGAATTGATACCCAGCCCTAATGTTCAGTGACCTGTTCGGGTGTTTCACTGTAGATTAAACTTTTGAAGAGACATTTTTCCAGTGTCTCACGACTAAACGGTGGTCCTTCATTCTGTTCTGGAATGGTGTTCTGTGGAAAGGCGTTACATCTCACTGGAAAAGTTGAGGAAGTAGAGACAGTTTCTCGGGAGAGAGCAGTCTTGAGGGGAACCGTCTGACTGCGTCCGTCTGGAGCTACACTAAATCAGCCACGTGAAGAGGAACCGGAGGCTTTCAGACGTCAGTCCCAGGTGGAACATTCGCTGCCATACCTCAGAGAGATTCATTTAACCTGAATTACTCTGGTGGATTTTCACATGGATTTTTCTCAAATAGATTTGTTAGAAACGCTGTAAGAAGCTCCCAGGTGTGAGGATGATGGCACGGGGAACGTCTCGTATTTAATTACCTTCAGTTTGTGTGATTAGCTGGATTTTGCGGTTGTGCTAAATACTGTCCAGCAACAGCTTTCAGTAATGAGCTCTTTTGTGGTAATTTCAGATCAAGCCTTTGTGTAAATGGGCAGTTTCTATTCACAGATAGTTTAAATATTCACAGTCTACCCAAGGTCAATATTATCTCGGCTATAAGCAAGGCCTCTACAGTGTGTGACGCAGTCTCTGTGTGATATTGTGTGTGTGCGTGTTCCTGTGAACCCGGTTCCTTTCATTTCTCTTTCCTCCTCATGTTCGGTCATTAAGCAGATGCACTTGAAAGAAGGCTGTGCTTGAAGGGTCATTGGAAAGTGACCTGCTGTTCAGGTCTAGATGCCCAGGTCACGGTCAGGTTCAGAGGTCGTGTGTGAGAGTGGCCTGCCGGTGTACGTGTGAAACACAGTAAGGGCTTTTATCAGATAGGAAGTGTTTGTCAAAGAGGGAACCACAAGAAGACGATTTATGCATGTTTGTGTGTGTGTGTGTGAGAAAGAGAGAGAGAGAAAGTGTGTGTATCTATGTATGTATGTGTGATTTCTATTTAACGTATGTAGCCCTGCTTCACAGGGCAAAGGATGGGAGCAGTGCCATTCAACCTGAAGGACAAGTTTCACAGCCCATCTTCTATACAAAAATAGCTTTATCTTTATATGAATGCACAATGTTAGAAGGTTGCATAGCAATTAAACACCAAGGAACTTTTTATTTAAATAGTGAGGAGTTATACGAGAAGACTGAAAAATATAATAATATAAAAAATCTCCCATCCACTCCTGGAGCTCCTTGACTTAATCTGGCAAAGTTTCTGAATCATAAAAGCTACAAACTTGGTCCCTGGACACCCAACAAAACCAATGAAGTACTTGGAAAAATATGAAAGACATGCAGAGAAAAAGTGAGGAAAAAGACCTTGTATGTGTCCATAAATAGATAAATAAATAAATGGATAAAAATATAGCCACATTATGGCCTTTCCTTTTACCTGCTACTATGACTTATTTTAGCCTTGAGGAGGTTCAAAGTGGGTCCAAAGCACAGATCCCTTTCTTAAAACTCGACGTGACGACACTATTCCTTCCTCAAACCCTCACAGCCATACAGAGGTCATGCAATCTCACTTCCAAGTAAAGGACTTAGTTGGATTGACAGCATCCTTCAATTACCCAGATGTCCCCCTAGTCAGCAGGGTCGTGTTGAAAGGCACATCTGTCGAGAGCCGCAGCCCTAACTTTAAAGGTAGAGAGGTTTAGGAGTGGAGGGTTCGAGTAGCTATTTTGGGCTGTAACGTGATCCTTTACGGACACTCTTAAATGTGGGCCATGAATAAAGGTCAGAGGCTGGATTGTTGTTGTGTCTGGCAAGCTAGTACATCTGGACAGGCTGTGTTCAGCGCACACCCTCACCAGAGTCATGCTGTCTGTGTCACAAATTCTCATAGTCAGACTCTCTTTCAACAGCATATAGTTCAGTATTTTAAGTACTGTATAACAAAGCAGACCATAGCTATTTGCGCTAGATTCTTTGAATGATGGAAGGTGAATGCATGTGGGTGATTCTTGCGAAATTAGAGGTGTCATGAAACATTTTGATAATAAAAGTAAATGCAAAGTAAGAGTATCAAAATAAGAAGCATACAGTTACAAACATCTCTTCATGTACTATTTTGCACATGATTTCAAATGAAATCATACAAACCAATTTTTTTCACATTTAAGGGGAAAATGTTGATTACCGCAACGTGTCCATGACTGGATTTGGGTTCTTTGACATGGAAATATTTATAAAAAAAAAAAAAAAAAAAAAAGCTTCATTTACAGTAAAAAACATGTGGTATTTGGTGATCATTGGTAAATGTAGAGACAATAATAAGGAATATAAATGTGTCCAAGAAAATTTTCTCATCCTCCGCAACAATTTCCAATCATTTTTTAAGCCCTCGATCAACTAACATTTAAAAAAAAATAGTTGGAAGGGACATAATTGACTGTGACACTCAAGATGGCTACCGGGTAAGCAGTTCTTATTTTTTCTTTCCAGATAAAAGTTGAAATTTTGTTTGTCATAGTACCTAGACAACTTTTTGGTTCTCATTACCGAAACATGAGTTTGTAAATGCATATATTTAATGTAATATCATGTTGTGGTAATGATAATTTTTGATAATGATAATCTAAAAAAATTTAAATAATTTTATAGGAAATATTTTTTTTAAATTCTCTAAAAATAATGGTTATAGTAAGTTCAGACCTATACCTTAATCTTCTATGTGCAAAAAATTAGAAGATTTTGTGAGAATCACCCACGTGTTAAAGTGATAGTTCACCCAAAAAAGAAAATTCTGTCATCATTTTCACATTCTTCATTTGATTTAAACCTGTATGAATAATTTTTTTCTAACTAACACAAAATAATATATTTTGATAAATGATGGTAAGCACTGGTAAGCTGATTGTAACCATTGACTTCCATAGTAAGAAAACTAATCTAATGGAATTCAATGGTTCCCGTCAACTGTATGCTTACAATTATTTATTAAAAAATCTTCTTCATCATTTATCACAATACTTCCATATTTTTTATCCTACTATGGAAGCCAATGATTAGAATCAGATGTGTGCTTACCATCATTTAAAAAAATATCTTATTTTCTGTTCATCAGAGAAAAGAAATTCATACAGGTTTAGAACAACATAAGGAAGAGAATATGATGACAGAATTGTCATTTTTGGATAAACTATCCCTTTAAAATTTATCAGCTTTTGTGTTTTCTATCTGGCCACTAGAGGCAGCATTTCTTACTTCTTCTGAGTACTCTGTAGATTACAGCTTTTTGCTGACCTGTGATTTAAAGTGTTTTTAATAAGGATATTTAGTAGACAGTTTACACACTGTCCAGAGAGATATGGTTTTAATGCATGTGGACAACCTACAGACAGATACTTTGATTGACTGTTCTCAGTTGCATGCATGTAAAATTCCTCTTCACCTTCTTTGTGTTGTACATTTCTTTTCATTCTGTACATCGCCATTTCTTTCTGTCTCCAATTTGTTTTGTGTGACCCATTAATATAGCGGTCAGAGTTAAGTGCATGTTAAAACTAATTTGTTCTGGCGGTTTGAAGTTAAGACAGCAGACATGTAATTGTGTTGAGGTTTAGTATAATTCATGATCCCCTATCCTTTTTCTTTCCTGCATTTTTCAATCCATCCCTTATTTTCCCTCATGTATCACGGTTGCAGGTCCCTTCTCTCCTCCACTCCTCTAGCCCAAGTCTCTCTCTCTCTCTCTTTCTATTTTTTTCTCAAATTGTGTTTTATTTTAAGACATGCAGCATATGCTGATTTCAGGATGTGTTGCGAGAAGGACTTAGGAGCCCAGCTGACCTGCCTATGATGGCTAATTGGGAGTGTTTTCTATCCCCGGCTGGCCCCAGAAGCCCAGCGTTCTCAGCTGCGGCCGCTTGTGCTGTCAGCTGTGCCCCTGTGACAAAAAGCAACTGTAATATTTCATCCCATGAACTACATTTTTCAAAAGATTATCATATTTATCTACCTGGTTGAGCTGCACCTCTGTATCATCAAAAGAGTATTTTTGGAATGCCGGGTCAGATTTCTTCTTGCGTGACCTCTACAACTTTATTTTCTCTTTTTAACTGAATGTAAGGAGCAGTGTACATGTACACGTTGCTTTAAATGTATGTAGCCTTGTATAACCAACACAAAGGTTATTTAAAGTCATTTGCATCATTTTCAATGTTAGAAGAAATTACATGGGCTATATAAAAATAATTGTGCATTATTAAAAAATTATATAAACACATTTACAGTACTGAAATTGACATTATAGCTACTGTTTTAAGCATTTGGTCCATATAATTTAGTTTTTTGCTTTTATTTTGTTTTTTAAGTACTAAATACACTATTAAAAACAACTAGTTTTAGTGAAATTTCATCTTATAAAAATTTGGATTAAACTTAAACAACATACATTAGGATGAATACATTTGACAACCCCCTAACAACCCTACAGTATATGCTCACTATTCTTTTTTTTTTTTTGTGATGGGAACACATTTATAGTAAAGATAAATGTGTTCCCACATTTTTTGTGACTTTTGTTTTGTTTGTCATGTTGTGGTGCTGCAATATGTCCAAACATATTGCTGGATTTAAATGAAATTTGGAAAATATTTTCTTTCTCTTTTTTAATCTTTCCTCTGCAGTGTCTTTCATCTATCTTAATGCATGATGAATATTTAAACGGGTCTGTACATTAAACACATCCACATCTTTGTATTCACATGTCTGAAAATGGCCACAAGATGCTGGTTGCACGGTATCCTTGTATACGCTTGGCTCACTGATACATAATTAACACGTCATGCAACTGCTCCAGCAAACACGCAGATGTCTCCCCTGTAGCGCTGCCTATTGCCAGCGTGTGCATGTCCATGTATGTCTATGTGTATGTGTATATCACCAGCCTGAACGGCTTCAATAAATCTTGAATCAGGTGTGACAGGAAATGGTTCGATTTTGTTGTCAGATTTCCTGGAGTTTGCATGATGCCAGCGTTGTGGCAACCTTCATTTGGTACCTTGAAAAGTGATTTAGTTGCATGTGGCAACTGCTGCCCATGTGAACGGCACTCTCTTCCATGCACCTTATTTCATTAGCGTGCCGTGACCAGAGGCTTTCTGTCCGGTGGTACAGCAGCAGCAGATCCATCTGGACCACCAACAGTCAGACCAATTAGTGGCTATTGTCTGGGCCAGCGGTGAGTTCAGAGACCACCAGGACAGACCACTCTACCTCCCTCATAATAGTCCCCGATGCCTTAAGCCCCCCTTAACACATCTGCTCTGTTTTTTATGCCTCCTCTGTTCTTTCTTTCATCATTGTTATCCTGGTCTTTATCCAACAGAGAGCGATGCTAAAGTTTAGGTGAAGTGTATACTTTATGCCCCGCTAGGGTCAACAAACAGCACTGCAAGAATAATGTTTCCTGAACATTTCGCTTATCTGCCATTGGACAGTCAAGCAGGTAGTTTTGCCTCAAACTAAGAGCAAAGGTTTGGGCATTTTTTGTGAACACTTTAGCTCTTCCACTTCGCTTTATATGGCTCCATCAAAAGTGAAAAAAAACTTTTTTTGTTTTCTCGTACTATGCTATTTTTCTTTAGGTTTCGCTATCTCAGCGGATATTCATTTTTCTTTACACTTTCACTTTCTTCTACAATACACTCTGGTCCTGTCAAATCTAACCTGCTCTGGCCATCTAATGGGGTCATACTCTTCTCTTTTGTTGAAGAGGGAGGGAGAGACTGTCCTCTTCTTTCATCTGTCCATTTCCAGGTTAAGAGCCCAGTGGCTAAGATGCTCAGTAGATTAGTGGTCTTTCATGCTTGGCCTGGGGTCATCTGCGGCCCTTTACCTGAAACACACACAGCCATGTCTTTTCCATGTTTGGCTCTTCGCTCTTAGATTAAATGGACGAACACGCAAACCTTCAATAATAATTTATTAAATAATACATATGTGCATTTTATAATGGAGCCGCTTCTTCCCCAGGTGTATTTTTATCCTCAACCACTTTGCTAGAGGGGTGTGCATACTGTTCACTATTGTAAATCAAAAGTGTTTTAGTCAATAAATGTGTGTGATTTCCGTTGATTATGATGTATTGTGTGTTACTGTAAAATAAGCTGAATTTCAGTCTTACATTTTTGTTTCTTTCTTTTTAACTAATTTGGACATCCAGTTGTGTAGTACAGTATGTGGTTATAAGAAGCCCATGATTGCTTTCAGAACTCTGTGCTTTCTTCCTATTCTCACATTGTTTTATACTCTCCCTGTGGGACCTTTAAGGTTTATGATGTTTCATTAAGAGGTCAGATCCTAAGACATTTCATTAAATCATCTAAAACTCTTTGTCCACACTTCATATACTGTACAGTACTGACTTCATATGTAAGAACAGTAAGCTGTGGCCTTATTTTACACTCTGTCTATTTTTGAAGCAAAGTTTTGCAGGACAGTTGTCGTTATCAGTTTCGGAAAAACGATACAGTAGCTACACTGTCGTCCCCTGCATCTACAGACTCCAGCTTCAGATGTATTGCTTTTCCTAAATGCTGATGCATGCATTTATCAGGGTTCTCACGGGTCCTTCAAATCCTTGAAAGTTTGTGATTCTGGGGGTAAAAAAATTTAAGGCCCTGGGACGTTTTTGATAATATACATACATAGATACAGGTCATTGAAAGTGCTGGAATCTATTTTATGCAAGAAGTTTTCTGAAAAAAAAAAAAAAAAATTCCCTGTGTAGTATAGGATAGTATCATAAAAATTCTAGAGAAGGGAATGAGATGTTGCGTCTCCCTTGCCATACTTTGGCAATATTTCAGATAGCGATATACTTCCTGGCTCCCGCGTCACCCTGTCTATGTCGTTAAGCCTCACCATTGGTTGAATTTGATATACACATTCAGACGCATTTACCCCTGGAGGCGTCCCCAAAGTTTCACCGCAGTGACGCAGCGCAAGTTCCCTCGAAAGGGAACTGTAACAATGTATCTTAAAAGGTAACACGATGTAACCTTGCTCTCACTTGAAATGTGTCCCTACATTTAGTCCTTGAATTTGAGGGTATTGGACCTGGAAAGTCCTTGAAATGCCCTTGAATTTGAAGTTACCTAAGGTGTGGGAACCCTGATTTATCTTCTAGCCTACAAAGTTAACACACTCAACAGCGACAAGAAAGTAAGATGTGAAATATTTAAAGATTCATTTAATGCCTGGTTTATCAATTAATGATTCAGTAGCACTGATCTTATAGGATCAAGAAGATTGTGTATTTTACAAAACAGAAAAAGATCAGGTTTTGCCTGCATACAAGGGTTAAGTAAAACCAGGACTTTTTGTCTATGTATGAGTTGACTTGAACAACCCTCGTAATATTAATAAGCTAAGCCTTTTGCAGCATCACCACCAGCAAATCGTTGGATTTAAACCCTCACAGTTTTCCTTTTATTTGTAATACTGTACTTAATTACTTCAATCTATTTAATCATCATTTCACCAGCACCATCTCTATTCCATTTATCAGGATTTTTACCTCTCTGCCCTCTCTTAAACCTGCTGAAAGCTTTTGCAGCTGGCATGTCTTTTTAACGTTGCCTGTTAGTGATAACAGGTGGCTCCCAGTCCTTTATAGTGGCCTTTAGGGTTTCTCAGTTCTCCTCCTTTTTTTGTCTTCCCTCCCTCTTTTCCTCTATTCTCATCTCAGGCCATTAGAGGAAGAGGGTCAGTGAAGTGCATGCCATCTTCTGCATGCTATCTGAGCCACTGGCCGGGCGAGTGAAAATACATGTTCAAAAGGTTGTACTTTATATTTAGCAAGGAGATGACCTCGAAGTGCCTTAAAAGGGCTCACATACTTAAAGGTGCATTACAGATTTTAAACTAATTCACTGTGATAGCTAAAGTGCACGCTGCATACTGCGGTAGAGAACCAGCGCTGGAGGATCCAGTAGGGGCTAGGATGTGACCAGTTAACATTATTCGGCATAAATATTGAATTTTCTGCATGTCTGAAATTGACACGTGAACAAGAAACAACTTTTGCATGCTCTGTTAATTATGAGAACACTAAATATACACCAAGTAAAAATGTTGGGTTGTTTACATGGTTGTGTCAAATATGGACAAACCCAACGGTTAGGTTAGAAATAAATGTGCTGTATGCTGGGTTATTTTAACCTAAATGCTGGGTTGTCTCAACACATAGTTGGATAACAACAACCCAGCGTAAAGTTATTAATAACCTGGGAGTTGGGTTTGTGCATATTTGACCCAACCATGAGTTTAAACAATCAAACCCAACATTAATAAGTAAAAAAACACTAAGAATGATGCTTTTATTCCCCATTTAATTAGGATTTTATGTTGTTATCTTGAAATTTGCTTAAAAGCATCAGGGTCTGTTTTAAAGGAACACTCCATATGCAGATTTTCTGAAACAGCAGGCGAAGTGATATTACGCACTGCCCAAAAATAGTCCCCTTGGTTACTTTCAATAGCAGGGTACTATTGTCAGGTGCGGCGTAATATCATTGCGCCTGCTGCACCCATGTTAAAGCCGCAAAGTCCTTGATTATTACGCCAGAATGTATAGTTCCTAGCCATATCGGCCTAGAAAATCACAACTTTTAATTTTCTGTCGGTCTTAGTACACAATGTACTGTAACTACAGAAAAGTCAAGTTTTAAGTAGGAAAAATATTGAAACTTTTTGTGCAATGCTAATGGTCTAATCAGATTCAATGGATTATGCTAAGCTATGCTAAAAATGGTACCGCCAGACCCAGAGATCAGCTGAATGTATTCCAAAACGATAAAAATCAAATGTTTAACTCTAGGGGAGCTGGAAAATGAGCATATTTTCCAAAAAAGTGGAGTGTCCCTTTAAGGGTTTTTTGGGGTAAATAACCTCTCCTCGTAAGGTGCAGCAGTGGTCTGCAGCTCCACGGGTGGAGACCTATTTTCATTCGTAACTAGATTGGCATTATTTATTAATTCACATTTGAAATAACAATTATAGTGTCAGAAGGGATCAAGCCCAAACCATAATTGCAATGGAAAACATACTTAATGTGAAACTTATCCTCACTAAGTGCATCATGTCAGGGACCGGCTGCAGGTCTCAGAGAGCTTCTCCTCGCAGATGTCACTTCTCCTCTCTCACCTCCACTACAACTGATTTGGACGTCCAGCTGTGTAGTATGTAGTAGGAAGCCAGAGATTGCTTTCAATGCTCTCGGCTATCTTCCATTCTCTCCCATTCGCACATACACTGTCCCTCCGGGACCTATAAGGTTTATGATGTTTCATTACGAGGTCAGATCCATAGACATTTCATTAAAGCATGTACTGCAATGTTCTTTTGTCCACACTTCATATGCAGTAATGTAAGAACAGTGGAGTTGATTTACACAATACACAATTGTCTGGTTTGTTTAGATTATTATTAAATGGAAAGTGTTGTTTTTTAAAGCATTAAGGCCATGCATCACTGTGACTTTACCATGGGCAGTTATGTTTGCATTATTTGCTGAAAATTAAGCAGGTAGTAGTCAACTCTGGATAAATAAGTTTTATTTTTATAGCATAAACGGGTGGACTGGAAAGTTATTGTGTTTATCAAGTCTGTTCTTCTGCCAGTTTTTTCTTGTACCTTTCCATTTTTATACCTCTGGAGTGTCATAGGTATAAGAAGCTTTATTATGACATGAGCGCACTAACGCACATGCGTCCAATCCCTCTCATAATTCTCTCCACACTGCACATCTGAGAAAACTCTGCACACTTTTAACTCTCTTCCTCATTCTTTTATATTGAGGCTAGCTGCACTCATATTTCATGTCAAAGGCTTATTCTTTTATTGAACATCAAATCCTGAGTGTCTTAGTTGACGCTGCTTTCTTCCTTCCACCACGTACATATTCACGAGCTTGGGCAGCTATATGGTTTTCCAGACCAAATCTACAATTCTGCACATTAGCACTGTAATAACACTACATGAATGGATCCCCTATTCTAAATTTAGAAGTTAAGTCATCCGTCTCCGCATTCGTCTTTTCCGGCATCCCAAAATTTTCGCGGGAGGATGACTTCGTCATCGCCACTTTGCATACTTATTTGAACTTTACAGCTGACACAATGCAGAATAAATGCATAAATAAAAAAAAAAATCACTGTGTATTTTGAATGGCTAACTTAGAAAAATGCCACCCCTCATTGGCGACTTCTTTCACACACATACACACAAATTCCAAAAAATACACACACAAACACACACACTCCAGTTCTACTACTCTGGCTTGTCAAAATATTGTTTCAGTATATCCCCACTGTTTCTGGCCTGAAGTCAACTTCCATCTCATCTAATGAAAAATGCAGAGCGTTCACTGGGGATTAACTGGAAGGTTCTTGCAAAAAGCATGAGGGAGGAGAGGAGCAGGGCCCTGCTTTATGGCAACACAACTCAATCATTTAGTACCTGCAGCTGACCATTTGACCCGCTGCTTAGAGTTTTATTCTTCCCAAATAGCGGGGCAGAGATGAGGGAAGTGCTTGAGTTAGCGTTTTTCCTGTCGTTCTGATAAATATCTCTTGCACCTCAGCATGTGTTCCCATTTATCTGAGTAGGTGCCGGTGCTGTAGATACATTATTAAGTGTGATTAAACACATGCGCAGGAACTTGCGAACACGGAAACGCTTCTGTTGCGCACCATCGTTTTTCATCCCCACTCCCCACCTCTGCAAGCGCACACGTATTTAAACACGCAGTCGCTTCGAGTGTGTGTAATTGCGTGTGCGTATTTGCATGTTGAGGATAGTCAGTTCAGAAATTGCTGGATGGATGGAAGAGAGGAGATAAACATATAAACCGAAAAAAATAAAGATGTGTTTGTTTGAATAATAAACAGAATTAACGTTTTATGATGTGAAAATATCATGGCTGAAATGTAATGGGGGTCACCTCAGGACAAACTCGCTCACCTAAAATTGATCAATTATACTGTTTTGAATATTGTGACTTCAGCTGAGCGGTCCAGCGTGGCTTTTTGAATTCCGCTGCATAAATAATGCATGCCGGTTGGTGTATAATTTATGTAAGTGGACATGCAATCACCTCAAATTAAAGTGCATGAGCGGAGGTCAGGTTACTTGTTTTGCATGCATCTGTGTACGCGTGTGTATTTAAGGTCCAAGTGCATCTCTCTCATCCCATTTAGCTCATTCCTCCATTTCGTTTTCTTTCTCTCTTAGACATAAAAATATATGAAAAAAAATCTAGTTACTTCTGGCCTTGCTGAGGTTGGAGACACATGGCTCACCAGTGACTGAGACTCACAAAGCAGGAGGCATTAAGACATCAATAATTAATTAAACCAACAGGCTCTCATAGATACCTACAGAGGAGGACATCTGGCTGAAAGCATACTCGGTCTCATTAAAACTGGGTTCCAAATGGGAGCTGATTAATCCTTTCCAAATGTTAATTGGTGGGTTAAAGTCTGGATAGCTGTCAGTGGTGCTGGTCTGTTTTGCTGGGCCTCAGCGGCGGAACAGGCTTGGATCGCGGTTCATCCTGTTCCCAAGATGCCCTGCCCAATGCTCTGCAATCCGGCCAATCGAAATCCCCGCTGCTGTCTTCCCGGCTCTCTCGCCGTAATGGTTATCACAGAACATAGGGGATTGCTCTGTGTGTTTGTCTTTCAGCATATTTCCCCTGTTTTGGCTGGTAATAAATTCTATTACCTTGAGTTTGATTGATTTGTGTACTTTATGCCTGGACAGAGTCTCTTTTATTGCTGTTGGTCCCAGTAACATTATCATGGCTATCCATCATGTGTAGAGATGTCCATTTTAAGCCAGTCTCTCGCCAGCGTTTCAGGAATCAGGACGTTTTAGCCAATGCTCAGCAGCTCTCTGTGTGTGTGTGACATGTTTATGAATGTCAAGATGCACTGTGGAGTCACGATGCTGTCCGGCAGATCACTGCATTAGCTGACAAACTCTCCCACTTGTCACATGAGGCATTGACCTAAAACGCGGCAGGGTTCAGCTCTGTCTGCTGTCTCTCTCTCTCTCTCTCTCTCTCTGTCTCGTTCTCTCTTTTTGTCTTATGTCATATTTGGCACATTAGTTGCAATTGGAATGCCACATGAGCAATAAACTTTTGTCAAAAAATAAAAAGAACTCGAAGAGTCAATTTGGGAAAATAGTTACACAGACAAGAATTTACTAAGATAAGTAGCAGATGATATTTAACTTTGCAATCAGAGTAGGGGTGCGCGGGGCAAAAACTAATGCAGGCTTAGTTGTAACACGGACTGTTTACATTGTTGCACAAGGTTGAGCATTTTGTTTCCGGTATTTTTTTCACGCTGCCAAAAGACGATCTCCCGCAAATTATTGGAAATATATAAAGTTTTTCCAGAGCGTTATTGATGAACGAGTGTTTTGGTGGCATGTAAGTAATTTTTTTCATCATATGTTTTTTTTTTGGGGGGGGGTTTCTAAGTTGGGTGTGTAAGATACCAAATCCAGAGCTATGTCATATTAATCAGTGTCTTGTTGACTAAAACATAGCATTGTTTAAAATATATCTGTAGCTCTTAGCAACCTTTTTGTGGGCTTGAACATATTTTGAAGCTATAACTAATGGGCACGTTATAGTTGTGCGTAGGTCCTGCGGCGTAGCCGCGACAGCTTAGGTTAGATTTTCATTTATACTTTTGCGTCGTCATCGATTTGCAAACAGTAGCAGCGCGACCGTCAGGGGAAGAAGTTTGACAGTTATCCCACAAACAAAGAAGAAACAGCAACTTGTTGTGTATGATTTGAGAAGACCAGCTGGAATGATGGAAGTATAAACAGCGACTCTTGTTGCAGTTTGAGTTACATCACTCCTCAACTTGGCTCATCTTTGTTTTCATCGTCGCAAACGGAAATATCTATGACGCAGTATTTTTACCTGACCGGAGGGTTCTGGTGGACCAATCACAGCGCTTGCGGTCCGTGTACAACTGACACGCTGTTAAAGTTTTTGCAAGGTGCACAGGCTATGGGTAACCTACAGCGTAGAGCATACGCTCGACTATAAATTGGGCTTAACCACTTAGTACTTATGATATGAAAACCGCTAACGTTAGCGTAATTCTTGCCGTTGTTTTATATAGGCAACACACGAATGATTGCTGGCTGTCAACAAAATAAATGTGCCTGTCTTATCAAAAATCGTGTGTCATATTTATTTTTGTTTATATCTTTAATATTGATTGAATAAGGTCACGTCAAAGATTGAAATCATAATGAAATGAATGTCTAAAATCAGATTTGATGCTCATTATCTCAGAATTTGATTTTGAAACTGTAGTATGGTTTTACAGACTGGGTCACATATAAAAAATGTTTTTGGCATAATTGTGCTGCTTTTTCTCACATATTTAGACATTTGTATCCATTTATGATTGAACTATTGTTAGAAAAAGGCTGGATGAATGAATACAGTGTGGATACCTGTCTATTATAGACAGATATATAAACAATAACCACTTTAAGTATATAGACAAAATAGTATTGAAATATTTGCCTGCAAAGTTAATTTTTAGCAAGTGTTACAACTAACCCCCTGCCTGTTTACCCCACCTATGGGGTAAGTTTTAACGTTTGCACTTCTGTCACGTTTGGTGTAAGAATGGTAAGTAGAAACAAACTTCAACTGTTCATTTGTAGCAGAGATGTGTGTGTTGCTTGTGTAAAAATATAATTAATCAAACTCAAATATTTTTTGAATGATTGAGCCAAAACCAAAAAGCAGTAGGTTGTGCCCCGCTCTCCCCTACTATTTATCTCACATAAATATTAATAATAATCTTAAAAAGGGTGGCAGCATTAACACGATCTCACAAGAAGAATTGTATTTTGTGAGTTGGAGATTTAATGTAAATCGAAAACGTGATTATTAAAAAAGCAAGAATGAAGCCCCACCTCTAAACCCAGTGTGACTCGGGTGTATGCAAATCATATTAAAATATACAAATGAGACTGTATAAGTTTGTATGAATTAGCCACTTTATAAAATAGTTATGAATTGCCATGAGAGTGTTGACAGCATTCATTTTATCAGACAAATGTACTGTATACTTCTATACACTTAGGAATCATGCTATGTTTATACAAATAGTGTAAACATAGTAATGAACAGCAGCAAACATAATATTTGTTTTAAAGACACAGGGATTTCTGCAGAGTGAATTAATGAATCATTTCCTGGAAACGGTTTGTTTACATTGGCTGTTCGAACAAACTGATTTGCTAAAATGAATCGGATTCCAGATGCCAAATATGGAATAGAGAGAGAGAGTGGATTGTTTTGAAGTGTGTTTTAATTATTTTTTAGTCTCGCTCTGCAGCATGTGTGCACAGTATATAGTGTGCCAAGAAATACACAAACAGTGATGTAACATTTTATCGCACTTTATCACCACAAGCAGCTTGTTACTGCAAAGAAGCTGAGCTCCTGTCAGATTCCAGCTAAGTTTGTAGCATTGCTGCTTTCTTTTAAGCTAGTTACTCCCTAACACTGCTACTGTTACACCTCTGATATACCACATGGTTATTCACATTTGCAAGGTGTTTGTTGGCTGAATCCCCTCGCTGGTCTCTGGGGACTTGTGTTAGACCGTGCGGTGTTCACAGCATTCAGCTGACATGATCTTGTTTGAGCCTGAAGTCGAGCTGTTGTTTCATTTAAAGCCTGACCTTGTGCTTCTCTTCAGAACTTCTCACCTCACCTTCCTCCCACTGCACACAGTTAACACCATACAGAACTCAAGTGCTGTTTCATACCCTTTTCTTCTTTGCATCTGTGCGAGAACCATGTATGTGGGTTCATCTGTGTGGGTGTGGGGTTATAGTGTGCCTATACGGGCCACGGTACGGCACAAACAGCTTGCTTAATTACCATGAAGAAAGATCTGTTATAGGATCATTAACAAAGCATGTGTATGAAACAACGCTTCTAAAGATACCACGCATCAGGAGAAGTGAGGCAGCTGTAGCATTGTTGTGTTGGCAGTATTGTTGTGGGCATTTTTCTTTAAACTCTCTCGCAATTATTTCTTTTATTTTTAATCTTCCGACGGCTGTCACTGATGCAGGTGTGCTAGCCAAGACATGCATTGCCATCAGCATTTTGTCATTGTACAGTACAGCTTAGGATATGGCTATAAATAATCTGCTTTATCTATTGCATTGGGGAAAATCAGGGTTACCAGATTTGCAAAAAATATTAAAAGGGACATTTCACAAGACATGTCAAATAAATCTCTTGTCCCTCTAGAGTACATATGTGAAGTTTTAGCTCAAAATACCATATAGATAATTTATTATAGCATGTTTAAATTGCCACTTTGTAGATTTTAGCAAAATATGCCATTTTGCGTGTCCTTTTAAATGCAATGAGCTGATCTCTGCATAAAATGGCAGTGCTGTGGATGGATAGTGCAGATTAAGGGGTGGTATTATCCCCATCTGACATCACAAGGGGAGCCAAATTTCAATGACCTATTTTTACATGCTTGTAGAGAATGGTTTATCAAAACTAAGTTACTGGGTTGTTCTTTTTCACAATCTAGGTTGATACAATCCGTGAGGACCCAATTATAGCACTTAAACATGAAAAAGTCAGATTTTCATGATATGTCCCCTTTAAATGTGCTTAGATTTCATCTGTTATATGCTTACTTTAACTTAAATGTCCTCTAGCTACTAAATCTGCTATTATTTTTGGTAGGATGAAACTGCAGAGAACAAAAGCGTTTCTTTGGCACTAAACACATCTTAATCTTTTTTTGAGGAGACTGAAGTCCTGAAGTCATTCGATTAGAATTAGAAATTAGGATTTAATTTTATTTAGGTTTAAGAGATCCTGCAGTTGCCTGCTTTTGCTCAAGTGGAAGAGGAGTTTACTCTAAATACTTGACACTTCCGCTTATAGTTTTATACTGTTTTTAATACTACATACACATTTCCTGTATTTTCTGGTTGTATTCTAATAAAGAGACTGAGAAATAATTATATATGATCACTATACAATTGCAAAAATAACAAATCCAATGGTAGCATGGTGGCCTAAGACTTTTGCACAGTTCTTTACATTGTTTTATGATGCTACTATTTATTAATCACTTACTGCTGCTACCATTATATGGTACAATGTCACATGGCACTTTGGCTGGCACTATATTTTATGTATCTGTCATGTGGCATATACTGTTGTTTGCACTTATTGCAGTACAGTACGTAGCTCTGTGTTGTTGTTTTTTTGCCTAGTGTAGCTCTGATGTGACTCTCTGTTGTTCTGTGTAGCACCATAGTCCTGGAGAAACGTTGTTTCGTTACATGGTGTATTGCATCAGCTATATATGGTTAAAATGACAATAAAGCTTCTTGAATGTTCTTTTTGTTCTACCATTATTCCCGAATAATTCACAGGGATGCCCTCTGCCCTCTTGTCTTTCCCAGTTTGTGACTTAAAGATGTGGTCACCCTAGTATGAACAAAACTCTGCATCTAACTTGTTTTTCTGAAATGCTGCTTACACAAAGACAGCTGGAGAACCGTGACTGCATGTGCTGTAACCCAGAGCTGCTGTTTTCCAGCACAGGAATCGTTCTGTTGTTTCCAGCTGTCACCAGAGCCATGTATACAGAACAGGGTGATGGTCTAGCTCAAGATAAAAGTGCACCCTGTCAACAGTGCCTGTCCTTACCATGCAGGCCTGGGCATTTTTGTTTCACCTTATCAGATACAGCAGCCCAGAGTGTGTGTGTGGGAATGGCACTTATTTGCGTACCGTAGAGAAAGACTTACAGAGAGCTCTAATATGATCAAGTCCCATACCTCACACCGAAGCTCATTACACACGCGCCAAGGGACGCGTGTTTAATATATCAAAAATCTCAATTATACCACCTAATTGATATCCGTATTTGCTTAATTGGTCAATTTCATTTACCCCAACCCCCTATCCACGAAAGAAGTCGAACTGAGGTAGCGCAACTGATGTACAGCACTATTTCTTGCAAGTTGAATGAACAATTTCGCTCTTTTAGCTCTGCTATTTTTCCCAGATTGGAAAAGATAATAAATGCATTCTCATCAACTTAGGCTCAGACTGACTGTGAAATTAAACCAATCACCAAAGCAATTACAGCAGGAGAGGAGAGGGTCAGATCAATAGCAGCCCATTATAAGTGGCCGATAAAGAGAGAGAAAACACCCAGGATTCAGGGAATTCCTCAATGTCTGATTGAGTGATTGCTAAACAGGGGATTCTACAAGCAAATGTTAAATGGCATCAACAGCTCAGTGCAGTCTATGGATAGGTAATTATTTTTAAGCCTCTTTTTGAAAAGGGTTACTTTATTCAATAATTGTAAAGATGCAGTACCCCCTATTGTTGGTGTGTGTGTGTCTCTCTCTCTCTCTCTCTCTCTCTCTCTCTCTCTCTCTCTCTACACACACACAACTGATTATTTGGATGTACAGTATTGTAAGGCAGTAAAATGCATTCTTGAAGGAACCTTGCGGATTTGTTTTTTGCAGGTACCTGTAGGCCTGTAGTCATACTAAAAATGGACAAGAAGTTTAACAAGGAAAATGCCCTCAACACTCTTGCTTTCTGCACAGTATTGTAGAATAACCTAAACATCTTTCCTCTTCTATAGTCCAACCCGGCAAACTGTGACCTGGGTCAAGGCCTTTTGCTCTCTCTTTCATCTCCTCTGTGTAGATTCACCCACTTGTATTGATTCCTTATTGACCTGAGATGTTCTTAACTTCATTCTGTAGTCCTTTTTTCAACTGAATCTACTGTAAGAAACACAAGTCATTTACATTCGATTATATCTTCCTGCTTGCTTTCTTTCTTGGTTTTTGCCTTTTTCTTTCAGTGTAGACATACCACTGCAGAAATATATGCACACAAAAAAAAATACTAGGGTACTGTAGTATATAGTGAGGCCTGATTTTTTTCTTTACTTCCAATCTACCTGCTGTATTACATTTAAAGGGGACATATAATGAAAATCTGATGTTTTTCATGTTTAAGTGCTATAATTAGGTCCCCAATGTTTCTATCAACCTAAAAAATGTGAAAAAGATAACCCAAGCCAGTAACTTAGATTTGGTAAACCATTCTCTGCCAGCACATGAAAAAATAGGTCACTGAAATTTGGCTCCCCTGTGATGTCAGAAGGGGATAATACCACACCTTAACTCTTTCACCGCCATTGATGAGATATCTTGTCAATTAAGAGAAAACGCTTCCCCGCCAATGACGAGATTTTCCGTCTTTCCGCAATCCCGCTATTATCCACCCTTCCGCAACTTTTTAAACCCGGAAGTATTGCCCTATGGCAAGCGGCTGCATGTCCGTGTCTGTTTTAAAGATTGTTCTGAATGGGATCTCTATGAAAGGTCCGTCACAAAAATGGAATTATCTCTACTTTTTGCTCAAAATGTGGTGTTTTTGCAGAAACCTACCCATATTCAAAAGCTGATTACAAAAGAACCACTGAAGGTAGGATGAAACGTTTTTTTTTTTTTTTTTGAAAGCAGAGGGTCTGTTCTTTCATTTGGTATATTGTATGTATGTTTATATATTTAAAGAAGAACATTTTCTGGAAGGCATTAAACTTTGGTGAAAATCATGAAAAACGCTGGCGCTGGCTGGCAACTTTTTTTAAAAACGCTGGCGGTGAAAGAGTTAATCTGCACTATCCAACCACAGCACTGCCATTTAGTGCAGAGATCAACTCATTTGCATTTAAAAGGACACACAAAATAGCACATTTTTGCATACACTTACAAAGTGGCCATTTTAACATGTTATAATAAATTATCTATACTGTATATAATATTTTGACCCTAACTTCACATATGTACACAGGACACCAAAGATTTATTTCACATCTTAAAAAAGCCTTGTGAAATGTCCCCTTTAAGTTATTACTTGTATATTTGACTGATTACAATGTAGGGAACCAGTTTGAATTGATGCAGACTAATCCAGCGTAGTATCTGAGAAAAGTCATGGACTCTAGATACATGTTTGCTCTACTATATATCTGACAGTGACATCTTCTAATTACTTTTGGCTGTAGGGCAGTGCTAGTGACATACAAACCCATCTCATATGTAGATGCCAAGTGCACAAGACAATGTCACAGTGATGGAAAAACAACTGTCTTACTAGTTGGTATCACATGCAAATAGAATGTAATAGAAATGAGATAATTATTCATTCATTTTGGCTAATTAGTTTCCCCCACCATGCACACGCGCACACACACGCACTCACACACACATTGGGCCAGTGGATCTGTAGAGAGCTCAGCTTTTATGAGTGCCCTCCGGATCCAAAAGTAAGAAATAAATCCGAAGGGAAACTCTCTCATGGTAATTCTTATTGTTTGTACTTTTATTTGTTTATTCATTTGTTGACTTATCTATTCATTTCATTATTGTTGTTATTTTTCTTCTTGTATTTCCCAGTAGTGATTTAAGTTCTAAATGGTTTCAACTTTTCTTTTGATCTCATTTAAAGAAAGAATAAACAAGAAAATAAAATGCCCTTGAAGTTCTTTAAACAATAATACATTTTCATTTTACTGACAGTATGCCACCTTATCATCACAGCGCTACTGTAACTGCAGTACATTTAAAGTGAGCAAAAAACCATTGTGCATTGCAGTTTATGGTAAGCGTTTGGTCTTTTGTATTTGTTTGTAAACCTGACAAATAAAACATGTTCAGCTCCACTGTTCTGCCTCCCTGTTTAGATACAGTGCTTGAAATAGAATATGTCATTTTGTTTTTTCTGCTTTGATGAAGACGTACTGTGTAAATATGGTTTGGCCATCTTAGTAATCACTTCTATTGAGTGCAGAGAGCTCTGGATAAATAGGTCTTAATTTGTGAGAGGTGTATATTTCTCTGAATATTTTCTCTGAAACCAAATCAGATAGAAAAGAAGTGTGGTTTGTAAGGAACTCACTTGTTGGAGCTATGTTTTAGTGGTCCTAATACATCATGTAGGAAATGCAAGGTTGGGTCTGAGATGTTTCTGTGCCGGTAACATTCAGAGGTGACATCTATATCGTCTAATTTATTTTTTTAGTTTAATTCATTCATTCATAATTGAATAAATATGATTTGAGCTACTTTACACAGAGTAAAAGGAAATCGCATCATAAGATCACTTACAGATAAATAGAAGTTGATTTGGTCAAATCACCACCAGTCTTAAACTGGTTTAGTTCGTATCTTAAGGACAGGTCTTTTTCTGTGGAGAAATTCTATTCATCTTCTCCTATTCTTATTGGAGTACCTCAGGGCTCCATCCTGGGTCCGCTTCTTTTTAACTTATATATGCGTCCGCTTGGGGATATCATTAGGAAGCATAATATTTTATTTCATTTTTATGCTGATGATACGCAATTGTATTTGCCATTGAAATCCGGCGAGTCCATTCAGACCCTGATGGATGGCATCCGGGACATTAAGGATTGGTTATCTATTAACTTTCTCCAACTTAATGAGGACAAAACTGAACTTATTGTCTTTGGCCCACAATTATCAAGAAATAATCTTATTACGGAGTTAGTTAACTTTTCCCTCTCCGTTTTCTCTCAGTTTAGAAATCTTGGTGTCATTTTTGACTCTGAATTATATGTTTATCTAAACAAATTAATTCCGTGGTAAAGAATAGTTTTTATCAGTTACAGTTCATTTCCAAACTAAAATCATTTTTGTCATTCAACGATTTGGAGTAAGTTATTCATGCTTTTATCACTTCACGCTTGGACTACTGTAATTCATTGTTTTTTGGTCTTTCTCAATCATTGCTTGGTCGACTACAGATGGTCCAAAATGCAGCTGCAAGGCTGCTGACCGGGACAAAGAAATACGATCATGTTACCCCAATTTTAGCCTCCCTCCATTGGCTCCCGATTCATTTTAGACTTCAATTTAAAATTCTCTTGTTTGTTTTTAAAGTTCTTAATGATCAAGCTCCTTTATATAGTACAGACCTTCTTACACCCCTGGCTTGCATTAGATCCTTAAGATCCACAGACAGGGCTGTTTTATCTATCCCTTGTTCCCGTCTAAAATCTAAGGGAGATGGAGCCTTTGCTGTTGCCGCCCCACGTCTATGGAACAATTTGCCTCTGGACATCCGCCTTGTACCTACAATTACTATTTTTAAATCAAATTTTTAAAACTTATCTTTATTCCCTGGCATTTTAATCTTTTATTGATGCTATTTCTGTCTTTTGCTTGTTTCTAGTTTTATTAGACCTGTTTTTACCCTGTACAGCACTTTGGATAGCTCTGCTATGTTTAAATGTGCTATATAAATAAAATGTACTTACTTATTTACAAATTAAAATGTAGATAGCTCATAGCTAACTGTATAGAGTCTATCACCAAATACATCGCTGTAAAACATGCTGATATTGAACATCTACACTACAGCTGGAGAGCAAAAGACCTCATTGCGTAACCCTGAACAATGAAAGCCATTATGATTACAGAGCAATGATAAGATCAGTTAAAGCAGCGATAAAACCGATTTCTCTTCGTTGTTTTTATGACATTTTCATTTAGTCTTTTAATCCACGTCCTATGGGCAGTAATTAAAGCACGTGCTCAGTGAGCTCTTTCCTGGAGTGAGGGAGTATTACATTCTGACCTTTTCAGATAAGAATCCACACGCAGGATTTGTAGTGCCGCACTTCAAGTGGTGCTTCTAAAGATGCCAAAATTGATTTATTCCCATTATCGAGGTGCTAGTTTTGGTGTGTTGTGTTTAGAAAGACAATGTTCTCTGTTAGTCTCAGATAATTTACTCAACTCCACATACATCTTTGTGGGCCAACCTTGCATTTTTATTGTTGTTAGATTGTGTGTAGAGCGTTTGGTGCAGATAATTTCGATTGTTGAATAGCAGGCTTGAAAAATGGTCTAACATAGTAATGTACACAGCTACCCAGGTGCTGACTTTATTGGTTTCGGTTTTATTAGTTTTTGCGGGTAGTGTGTCGTACTGTAGATACTTCAAAAGGTGTGACTTGCTTTTTATTAAATTCTTTGACTTCAGAAGTTGGTTTACTCAGCTGGTTTACAAAGGTAAATCCCTAGGAATACTACTTTATCAAAGCAAGTCATTTTAAGTTGTTTTCTGTTGTCCACGCTACACAGGGGTGCGCCTTCATGCCAGTAAATTAAATGTGCTATGTGTTATGAAGACAATAAGAAATTCACCACAGCTGAGGACGGTTCACGGGGGAGTTGTTTTATTTCTACAAACTCCATCATCTCTATAAAGCTCCACTAATTTGTTTTGACTTTCTTGAATAGCTTTGAGCAGGAGAGCGACTTTAACATGACCCTGCTCCAATGCCAAACTCGGCTTCTCCTGCATGATTTGCTCATACAAATGAAATGTGTGGTTTGGGTGACAACAGAACCCCTCACGTTTCGACAGAGCGTTGTGTAGAATTCCAAGGGGTCCCGAAGAAGCCCGACCAGCGTCTGTGAACCGATTCAATTCAGATTGAATTCATTTCAACAAACCATCCCTCTTCATACGTACATGCTAAGAGTGACAAAGAGCTTTTGAGTAGCAAGGGAATTAATAGAAGGTGGTAAAAGGCAAAGGGAAAGAAGGAAAGGAAAATAGATTTTGATTGACAAACACAGGATGCAATTAGCAGAGCGTCTGGGTGAGCGAGCGAGAGGGAGTGAGAGCAGCGATGTGGATCCGTGCTCTGGTGGTGAAGGGCTATAGCGGTGGGTAACGCTGACTGGAGACTCTCGTGTCTTCTGCCATATGGTCTCCTTGTAGCTCTGCTCAGTTCCCAGGCTCACAGCTATGCGTAATGTGCACTGTTTCAAGAGGAGGTTATACACAAAAACACACACCATCTGACTGATGTTTTGCATTCTGATGTATCAAAACAGTTTGTGCGTCTGAGGTATCGCCCGTTTATCCCTCAGGGAGCCTTCACGGAGTCGACCATGCAGTTGCTAAATGGAGAAGAAACTTAATTAAAAAGAAAACTTTTGGTAAATTGAATGTGATCTCATTTATCTCCAATCCAACGCTGTATGTTATTAATGACCAGGGAGTTTTTGTTTACACTGTAGAGCTTGGTGTAAATAAATTGAGTATTGTGTCTCTGGTTGCTGGTGGGTTTGACGGTGGTCAGGCGGTCAGGGTGAGGCCTGCAGTAGGGTTTTGTCCCCGTGTACCTTTGGATCTGTGTAATTGAAAGTATGTTGTTTCTTTTTCGAGCACCACTGTAGGCTCGCGTGCCGGTGATGGATGGTAGTTTGTCCAGAGCCAGGGGTCGTAGCTCAGCAAGGTGTGATCTAAACAAAGGCCTTTGCCTTACCCCATTTCTCTCATTAACACACAGCCAGGGTTTGGCCTAAATCCTCCATCTACACTGTATCTTTTTCTGGACATTAGAAGCCTCAGAGGTGAGTAAAGAAAGCTGTGAGTTAAGTTCTCTTGCTATGCCAGCAATGTTTTGGTGAATCACTTTGTTTACATCGTTTATTATAATAATAATAATAAGATTAATAATAATAATAATAATAATAATAATAATAATAAAAGCATTACTAATAGTAACAATAACATAAATAATGATGATAATAATAATACTAATAATAATAATAATAAAACAACAACAACAACAACGATACTAATTGTACAAATAACATTAATAATAATAATAATAATAATAATAATAATAATTATTATTATTATTATATTAACAATAACATCAATAATAATAATAATAATAATAATAATAAATTCTGATAGTTGTAAAGCCTCTAAATTATTCATTATTATAAATGTAAAAAACAGCACAGTTATATTTACTAAAAGTGTGGCCCTAAAAATAACACTACAAGTACTCATTTAGCATGACAGAAAGACAAGTAAATGCATTTTTAAAATATAAATCCAGGGTAAATGCCCCAAGTTTTGGTAACACATGAAATGGATAGAGAACAGCTGCTAATAAAAATAGGTAGTTTAACCTTCTGAGGTTGATGATGAAAAGTTAACCACCTTACAATGTGCTAAAATAGAAATCATGAGATAATTTGTAGGCCCTGTCGTCACCCTGGGTGTTTTAGGCTCTATTTGTGGAAAAATGGCAATTGAAGTGTGACCATTATATTGTAGCTCTCAAACAGCCATATTACACAGTAAATGTGACTGTCTGTCTCTACAGAGATGCTGATTGGGATGTGTTTATCTGCCTTTGATGTTTGTTTAGGTATATATCAGTTATCAAAAGATTTATTGACACACTCTTTTTCACTCTCTCCATCGGTTCTCGTGCTCACAGTTACAATCCAGTTCATTCATTGAAGCAGAAAATATTGCTGTCTAGATATTTGTCCTGGGGCCGATATAGAGGGCATTGTCTTGGGACTGTGAGCTCATAGCTGTGCATGGCAGCTGCAAAGTGTGCTTTGTTACGTGTCTAAGGATTGGGGTTCAAGACCTTGCTTTTTCTTGAAATACTAGGCAGATCAGAGGCGCATCTGTTCCGAGGGGAGCATGGGTCGACGCTTCACTGTCCAATTTTTCTCCATTATTTATTTATTTCGATTCTCGTGTTTTGTATCTTCTTTTCCCGCAACACGATTTCCAGGCCAGACCCTGAGACTGCCCTGCAGTGTACCGCGGCCCCGGGGACTTTTCTTTCTCCTATTGTTCTCATTATCCAAAACACAGTATTTAACCTACAAACATTTAAAGTAAAACTGGGAACAGCTGTCACATTAGAGGGAGACAGCGCTGGCAGTAATAACCAAAATACTGTAATTGAAGCCGTGATGTAATGCGAGCGCAGGCAGAATAAACAATAGACTCACTTTTGTTTGTTTTTGAAGGCTGTTAAACAGTAGTGAGTTTTCCCTCAAGATACTGTAACAGGGATGATCTACAGGAAGCATATAGCCTGTTTGCATATGCGGCTCTTTCTCTTGCACTGGCACTCTGTTGCACTGACGTTTTTTGTCTTTCCTTCTCTGCAGGCCTCTAAACTGTAGCAGAAGGTTAGTGTCATATTGCGTTTTAGTGTTTAGTGCAGGAGCATGATAGTATGGAGGGGAGCAGAAGCGTCCTGAGAAGCGATCCTACAGTGCCCGCTGGGCTTCACCCATCATGTATGTATTTATACATTGGTTAAATTGGGGTTCTGCAAGTGCGAGAACCACAAAATCTGGTGCTAATTCTGGTGCCCTTGTCAAGAAAAGCAAAAATAAGGATCAAGCCATTTTAGAATCTTCGTAGAAATATATATACACACACAAAAAAATGACTAGAAACACAATCTCATGGCAGTAACTATTTTATGAGGTGGCTAATTTGTAAATTTATATGCATTACAAATTTGTATCTCATTTGTAGTACAATAAACCTAAATTAAAAATACTTAATAAAGAGATAAAATTCATTTTTCTGACCCAACTGTCAAATTTATGTTTTCATAAATTCATTTTAATTCACATTTCCTTTGTTGCAAAGCAGCTTTACAAAGTATAAGAAAAAATAAATAAAAGGTGCTTCAACTTAAAAAGTGGGTCATTCAATTTACTAATTTTTTTAAGTTAAATGGTTGCAATCAATTTATTTAAGCTACATTTAAATAAAAGTTTTTTGTTTTGTTTTTCATTTTTTTTCTTTAAAAGTAGCTTAAATAAATTGATTGCGTCCACCTACCTTAAGAAAATTTTGTAAATTGAAAGAATATTTTTTTTCAGTGTGCCTTACACTTTTAAGTTATTTCCACTTAAATGTATTAGTTGACATAACATTTTTTATTCAACTTTTTATATTTAACTGATATTTCAAGTTGAATTAACCGAAAATTTTAGGGGCAACTTACTTTTTGAAGTTGAACCAACAATACTTTTATTACAGTGCATGCATACAAATTTTAAGTTATAGATAAGTCTATACATTTGTAAACAATTTTATAGTAATAATTTTGTTAAGAAATCTAAGTGCAAAGTTAGGTGCATCTTTTTCATTGCTAAAAATAACGTTATTTTGTGTATTTGGTATAATACAATGTGTTCACTTGGTTTATGGTTAAAAAAATATGAAAGATTAATTATTAAAAAATATTTTCCACATAGCGTACATTTTTGTAGCCCCAGATATCCTGCCTTCCTCAAACGCTTTGATTTTTTACAAAACTCATCGATCTGAAAAGTGTCCTGATTGGCCAGCTAATCTGTATGTTGTGATTGGCCTGAATACCTCTGACGTTAGCAGGAATTGTTACGCTCCTTACCATGTTTGAAAGATTTGCTCACAATGCAATGATAACAGGCGTTAACTTATAGGCTTGTCGGACCAATCGGACCATTTGTGCTCTTTAATAAATAAGGTAACTTTGCTTCTCAGGTAAATTTTATTTGTACTGGAAAACTACAGCAAAATGCTAAACAAAAATTTTTTTGTAGTATACTCTGTAAAAAAATGTGCTTCTTACATATTATTTACATTTTGACCAGTTGTGAGTTAAATTGCTCAACTTATTTTGTTAAAAAATTACAAACTTAAAATAGTTGATTTTACTTGTGAACACAATACGATTGTACTTAAATGTAAGGAAGTAAAAATAATTTTCACTGTGTAATCATGTCTTTTTTTGTACAATTCACTTTTTTACATTTGTGCAATTTACATTTGTTCAATTTTATGAGAAATTGCCACCATTTAAAATATTGAGATCAGGTTGGGACTAACAATACATGAAATGGCCTACATAACTGTTGTGGATCACCCCCGCCCAGTTTAACCTCAGTTTATGCATATGTAAATCTCATAGGATGTATGTTTATCTGAAGGTAAGTGAGTGTGAGTGCAGCTCCACCTCTATCGAATCCATTCCAGTCTAGGATAGAGTCCATTTGCACTGGCAGCCTGAAGAAATATGGCCTCTTAATTGGTGAATCATGATGCGTTGTAGAAGCCGTGATTGCCACCAAAGTGAAACAGTGAGATTATTAGCCATCCCGCAATGAAATTTATTATGATCTACAGGGCTCTGTGTGCGGAGAGACCATTTCACCTCAGCAGGAAAACAACAACACTGTCCTTATTAGTCATACTTCACTAGCTGTCAACAGCCACAAAGGCGACTCATGATTAAAAATGAACATCCCGCACATGTTCGGGGCCGTCGCGTGTTTGGTGTCACGAGCGAAACGTCGGGTTATTTGTGTGCTTTATTGATGGAGCAGCTTTGAGAGGAAAGACACCGTTTTGAAGTATCTGTTAATTTTCATACTGCAGCGGAGAGAGCGAGCGAAAGAAATGATAACCGGAAATAAATCAGCAGGCGAAAAGAATTCTCAGCTTCATAATTCTGTGGAAAATATGGAGACTGAAACCCCCATTACAGAGGAAATTGAAGCTCTTTGTTCTTAAGCATTTTCTTCTTCACATATTTCCCTGGATGGAGTCGGAGATTTGCTGGGCCGGAGTTACCCAGATGAGACAACCCAGGTGAAAAAAAAGTAGTATTTAATGTATTAAAAATATACTTAAAATTTAAGTAATATGTTTTTAGTACATTTGTATTCCCAACGTGCTTATTTAAAGTGTATTAAAAATATGTTAAATAGCTTTTAAATGTATTTCAAAAAAGTGTACTACAAGTACGTTGGTAATAAATATATGCTTAATTACACTTTTTAAAAGTATGCTAAACTCAAGCATACTTTTAATTTATTTCTAAAAAGTGCACTAGAGTTAAGCTGGTAATAAATATATGTTTAATTACACTTTTTAAAAGTATGCTAAACTCAAGCATACTTTTAATGTATTTCTAAAAAGTGCACTAGAGGTACACTGGTAATAAATATATCTTTAATTACACTTTAAAAAAGTATGCTAAACTCAAGCATACTTTTAATGTATTTCTAAAAAGTGCACTAGAGGTACACTGGTAATAAATATATCTTTAATTACACTTTTTATAAGTATGCTAAACTCAAGCATACTTTTAATGTATTTCTAAAAAGTATACTAGAGGTACGCTGGTAATAATTATATCTTTAATTACACTTTAAAAAAGTATGCTAAACTCAAGCATACTTTTAATGAATTTCTAAAAAGTGCACTAGAGGTACACTGGTAATAAATATATTTTTAATTACACTTTTTACAAGTATGCTAAACTCAAGCATACTTTTAATGTATTTCTAAAAAGTGCACTAGAGGTACACTGGTAATAAATATATTTTTAATTACACTTTTTACAAGTATGCTAAACTCAAGCATACTTTTAATGAATTTCTAAAAAGTGCACTAGAGGTACACTGGTAATAAATATATTTTTAATTACACTTTTTACAAGTATGCTAAACTCAAGCATACTTTTAATGTATTTCTAAAAAGTGCACTAGAGGTACACTGGTAATAAATATATTTTTAATTACACTTTTTACAAGTATGCTAAACTCAAGCATACTTTTAATGTATTTCTAAAAAGTACACTAGAGGTACGCTGGTAATAATTATATCTTTAATTACACTTTAAAAAAGTATGCTAAACTCAAGCATACTTTTAATGTATTTCTAAAAAGTACACTAGAGGTACGCTGGTAATAATTATATCTTTAATTACACTTTAAAAAAGTATGCTAAACTCAAGCATACTTTTAATGTATTTCTAAAAAGTACACTAGAGGTACGCTGGTAATAATTATATCTTTAATTACACTTTAAAAAAGTATGCTAAACTCAAGCATACTTTTAATGTATTTCTAAAAAGTGCACTAGAGGTACACTGGTAATAAATATATTTTTAATTACACTTTTTATAAGTATGCTAAACTCAAGCATACATTTAACGTATTTCTAAAAAGAGCACTAGAGGTACGCTGGGAAAAAATATATGTTTAATTACACATTTTAAAAAAAAGTATGTTAAACACAAGCATACTTTTACAGAAGTTTTAGTGTATTTAGAAAAAAACATATATTTTTTAAACATGTACATTAATTTTAATAGGCTAACATTGCAATTTCAACATCATATCATTGAACTTGCATTATATATTGATTTTACAAAGTTAATCCACATAAATTTGTTAGTGTTTATATTCAAACAACACACGTGACGGACCTGACTAAACCTCATTGGTTCTTGGGATTCAGTACGTCACATTGGCTTCCTGATTCAGTTGTTCGATACACAACGTGCGTGATCGTTGGTAAATGTGGATTAAAAGTTGAAACTAAAACTGTTAAATTATATATAGTGATCATCAGAGGACTTGGCTGAAACAACGCGATTCACATGGATTACTTCGGCGATGTTTTTTATTGCTGTTGCGATTAACCTTTTGAAATGTGAGCAGTTTTTAAGTAGGTTATCAAGTGGATCTGACATCGAGGGGAAATATACGTTTCTTGGATTTCATTAAAGTACATCGGTTTTTGTTTGAAGATGAATGAGAGAACATGAGGGTAAGTTAAGTTAAGTGATGACAGATTTTTGCTTTTTATTTTTAGTGAACTATTAAATAAGTAGAACATTTAGTATTACAGTATGTCTTAATTTTAACCCAGCTTCTTAAAGCGTGTATGTTGTGTGGCTTTTGGAACATAACGTTACATTTTTTTCGTGAGTAAAGTTAGGCATTTCATTTCTCTTGTTGTATTTCAGAAATCATAACAGCCTGTCTTTTTTTAGCACAGCGGCATTCAAATTGACCAATCAGAGCCGAGAATATCTAATAAGTCGAAGTAGAGATGAACAGATGAAGATACAGCCCGTAAAAATACTTATTCTTGGTGGTAAGTTTTTAGTTCTACAGTATTTGTATAACATTTAGATAACTTTTGTGTTTTTCTAATGCTAATGTTTATAGAGTAACTAAACCCTAAACCAACTTTTTTTAGTTAATGATCTGTAAGAATGATGCTTTATTAGTGTAAGTTTTTTGACATTTGGATATAAAGTGTTTCAATACTACAATATATGTTGTAAAAACGTCTGAGTGCTGCCCTCTTCAGGTTGAACGGTGGCTACTGTCAGGGCTCGAAATTGCGAATATTTTGGTCGCATATGCGACCGAAATTTAATCTGTGCGACCTTAAAATATATTTGGGAGCATTTCTGCGACTGCCCATTTTGTTGTGGTGCGACTTGATTTAGATTGTGATGCTGCGTGCTGCTGTCCCAGGTTCAGTGTTCTCTCCAACGTTACATAACCAATCAAATTTCACCATTAAGTTCTTACGTTTAATGAAGACCGCAGATTGGCTAATATGAGCGTCAGTCATTCCTTGTTGCCGTGCTACGTTGGTACGTGAAGGGCGAAAATAAGACGCACCGCGAGCATGACGAGAACAAGCCGACTACAGCCAATGTTACTACTGTAATTAATGACGACGATCCGGATTCAAATGCGACTCCACCACCGGAAAATAAGACTTGACGTTAAACCTTTCAGAGAGAGTGGCTTAAAGATTTCGAGTGTCTCCTCTATGAAAATGGCTCGATGTAACTTACTTTGCTTACTGTAAATCCTGTAAAACGGCGTTGGTGGCGGAATCAAAACATTTTAAGCGACAGACCTTGCTTAAACATGGCGAAAGTGCCAAAAACACAAATAGTGTCATGACAAATGTGTTCATTATTGATGGAGACACCGACCTGTCTGTCAAAGAGTGTTTGATAGTGTATGTGCGCATGCGCTGGTGAATGGACATCCGACAAACATCCTTGTGGTCCATGTTGATGTGGAACACGACAATGTTGATGGTATGTTTTTATAAAAAAATAGATTTTTAAAAACATATTTAGTAGTAATAGCATCCTGGTAATGCAGTTATCAATACCAATATTAGCCTTCTATATTAAGCCTTCTATATTAAGGTCACTTTTGTAAATGTCCCAATTAATCAGTGTTTTACGTGTTTGCTAGATTTTCTATTGTAATCTTAATCATTTTACCTGTAATCTGTAATTGGTAAATTATTATTGCTATACTATTTCAAAAGCAGTTGGGTATTAATTTAGGAATCTATGCAGTAAAAAAAATAAAATAAAAGACCAAATTTAAATGCTGGCCATAGGATATGTAAAGCCTGGTGGTTGCATTTTATTTTAATAAAATAAATCTATTAACATATACATTGTAGTTGTGGTGCTTTTTAATTTTTGGATGGATGCGCCTAAATTTTTGCTGGTGCTCCTAACTCTTTAAAGTTGTGAGCACCAGTGCTACAAAAAAAAAGTTAATTTTGAGCCCTGTACTGCAATTGAATTTTCCTATTGGATGTTGGACCGGACACTTTTAGACAACATTACAAAGACAATAATATATTACTAACGTGATTAGCCTGCTGGACGAATTGTAAAAAACAGCACAATGTAAGCACTGCTAGTACAGGCTAGCTGAATATATCTTAATGATTACAGAGATAAGACAACACATACAACTTGCAACCTTTCTCAGTTTGCACATCTGGACAATTCTTCACACATCATAGGTTGTAAATTTGGGTAAATCCAGCAAACAAGTAATTTTAGCGATTCTGCTGTCACTCTGCTTTAAATCTCCCGCATCAGAAACTTAAGAGCAGCCTTGAGTCAATTGTGGAAGTTAAGCGTGCATAGAGTCCATTGGCATGACTTCTGATTTCCTTAAATCTCCTTAAACAGAGGTGAACTTTTCTTGTAAGCAAGACCACAATAGACATGTCAATGGAAAATGCCCTTGGTTAAAATAAAACACAATTATCAAAGTAAAGAATATCCTGTAATACACACAGGTTGCATTATATCAGTGTCACTGAGTTAAGCCTCCTATAACCCTTTGTTCAATGTAACTTGTAGAGTGCCATGTAGCGACGGATCAAACGGACACTCATGTCAAGCTTGATGAGGACACAGTCAAAGCTTTAAAAGGTAAACTGAGAAGTTAACAAAATTCTAATGCATATGTTCATTAATTATTGGTTAATTTTGTATATATTCTGTTTCCTTTTCACAGACCTTGTGATTAAGTCTTCAGTGTCTGAATGGCAAGAAGAAGTCACCCTCCACTTAAACGTGACATTTAAACTGCTCTGTGTTTTGGTTCAGCCATTTGTAGGTTTATCTCGAGTAAGTTCAAATGCACTTCTGCATTTGTCCAGTAACTTTTTGTTTAGAGAATTACATCATTATGATTATATAATTATTCAATGGTTGCATATTCATAGTGTACTTTTCATATTGATGTATTAATGTTCCACAATTTGATAAAAGTAGCTCATTGCATTTCACTGATCTTTTTTTATATTGTAAAATCATTTCAATAGCAGTAAATACATACTTAGTTGTTTCTTTAACATTTAATTAGTTGTTAATGATGGAAGAAACCGGTTCTTATGTATGAATACAGAATAGGTATCATTTTAGAATGAGTTTAAACATGTTTTGGTGGCAAACATGCAGGTAAAATAGTACATGTATAACATTCTAATAGTAAACTTGACTGTAATTCAAATGTCACATACAGTACATTAGAAATGATTTATTTTATGTATACAAATGTGTGGGCAATATATTATTATTTCTTTTTGTATGCTATATTATTTATGTAATATTATTATATCTGAAATTATTAAATTACATTTATAAATGTTTAAAAGGTGGGTTCAAATGTGCTTCAAGTTGTAACTGAATACAATTTTAGAAAATAGCACAGTTGAGTACACTTAGATTGTCTTAACAAGTACTAAATACTACTTTTTAGTATATTAAGCACAATTTACTGCACGAAAATAAAGAGCTTTTGGTACCTTAAGGTTGTGAACTTAAAGTGTATTTTAGTGAACTTTTTCACCTGGGAATACATTTGGTATATTATTTTAACATACTACTAGTATATTTTAAAGTAGATTCGTAAATGGTTAAAGGTGGGTTCAAGTTGTAATTAAAGATATTTTTTAAATACAGACCTAGTATGTTAAAATTACATTTTAGTTCAACTTCATGGTGTCTCAAAAAAGCACAGTTGAGTACACTAAGATGGTTTTAAGTTCATCTTAAAAAGTACTTAATACTACTTTTTAGTATACTAAGTTCAAAATTAGTGTGTGAAAATAGAGCACTTTTAGTATAATGTGGAAAGTGTACTTAAATAGTGTATTTTAGTGAACTTGTTTCACCTGGGAATACATTTGGAATATTATTTTAACATACCATTAGTATACTTTAAAATATATTTAAAAATGCTTAAAAGTGGGTTCAAGTGTACCTCAAGTTATAATGAAATATATTTTTTTAAATACAGACATAGTATGTTAAAAATACATTTTAGTTCAACTTCATGGTGTCTCAAAAAAGCACAGTTGAGTACACTAAGATGGTTTTAAGTTCATCTTAAAAAGTACTTAATACTACTTTTTAGTATACTAAGTTCAAAATTAGTGTGTGAAAATAGAGCACTTTTAGTATAATGTGGAAAGTGTACTTAAATAGTGTATTTTAGTGAACTTGTTTCACCTGGGAATACATTTGGAATATTATTTTAACATACCATTAGTATACTTTAAAATATATTTAAAAATGCTTAAAAGTGGGTTCAAGTGTACCTCAAGTTATAATGAAATATATTTTTTTAAATACAGACATAGTATGTTAAAAATACATTTTAGTTCAACTTCAGGGTGTCTCAAAATAGCACAGTTGAGTACACTAAGATGGTATTAAGTTCATCTTAAGAAGTATTAAATACTACTTTTTAGTATACTAAGTTCAAAATTAGTGTGCGAAAATAGAGCACTTTTAGTATAATGTGGAAAGTGTACTTAAATAGTGTATTTTAGTGAACTTTTTTCACCTGGGAATACATTTGGAATATTATTTTAACATACCATTAGTATACTTTAAAGTATATTTAAAAATGCTTAAAGGTGGGTTCAAGTGTACTTCAAGTTATAATTAAATATATATTTTTTAAATACAGACCTAGTATGTTAAAAATACATTTTAGTTCAACTTCATGGTGTCTCAAAATAGCACAGTTGAGTACACTAAGATGGTATTAAGTTCATCTTAAGAAGTACTAAATACTACTTTTTAGTATACTAAGTTCAAAATTAGTGTGCGAAAATAGAGCACTTTTAGTATATTGTGGAAAAGTGTACTAAGTGTACTTAAATAAAGTGTATTTTAGTGCACTTTTTTTTCACCTGGGAAACAGGAATTAAAACGCCATATGCTTGGAAACGCTACCTCCGCACTGCTCAGATGCCTCTGCAATTTCTATCACTATAAAGAGGGGAAGCGTCAGTGCACTTATTTATATATTTTTATCTTGCATGTTTGTTTATTTTGCATTCTGCCATTTTTAAGTTTTTGCAGCATGCTGTTCATTTTTATAGGATGCTTAGCAACCCAAGCGGAGGACCTTCTACGGATGGATATAAATGATTATGTGTTGGAAATGCAAAGAAATGCATATGTTTTTTAAAAACATCTCCACAAAGAGCCCTGAGAGAGCCAGCCTCTACGAGTTCATACTGACGGGGTTTCAGCAGGGTTACAAGGCATGGAGCCTGGGAGCCCGAGCTTTGATTTGTAAAGCCGATGAGATGTTTCTTATTTGGAAGCCCAGCTCAATCTCAATCTAGCGGCACATTAGAGGTGCTGTTCCCCTACGCCCCACCTAGCTCAGTTAATTGTGTGTTTTCAACCCACTGTCGGAGGCTAATTTAACTATAGATTGAAATGAAACAGCCCTGGCCTCACATTTTCTGGCAATCAAGACTCCAATTTGACTGTGTTTTCTCAGCAGACATTAATGATTCCAAAGCTAATACTCATTGTTTGAGGTGACATAGCAGCCCTGGCATTTACTTAACCTTTTGTCTTATGTACAAGTCAGAGTCAATGCAGAATCTACTCTTAATTAATATCTTTTCATCTCTCTGCCAACATTCATCTCTTGAATATTCAGGGACAGTCAAAGTAGACAAAGGCGGATAATTCAAAGATAAAGGACGGGAAGAACATTTTATTTAATCAAAAAAGAAAAAAGGAGTAAAAACTTTCTTTTTGTATTTTTTATGAGATTTGTCAGGCCTGATTAACATTCAGAACAGCCATACTGTAAAGTAACGCTAACAAAGAAGAGCTCAAGTCACCTTGAACCTGAAACTGGTTTGGGAATCAACCAACCATCTATTAAGGTGCTGTTTTATGTAGTCACTAAAAACGTTTTAATGGCTCTGTTCAGTCGCTTCCAGCATTGCTTTGATTTGTAATATTAGAAGTTCTGGTCTCTGGCTTGCATGGGTCGAGTTTAGCATAACATGTTTCTGTCAGTCCTGATTTTAAGTCTGTGTGCATGCTGCTAAAGAAGAGCCAATGGGAGCTTTGTGTATGAGCTTTGCCAGTGATGTAATAATGTAGTATAAACAAAAGACTAAACACTGACAGCATAGCAGCAATCTCTGAAGACATAAATGCTTTCATTCTTTCTCCCATTTGCAACGGTCTTGTTTATACAAACTCGATACGTATTTCTTTCATTTCAGCTAATTTTGCATCAGAGTAAAATATATGACGTGTCCACCCTCTCCATACTCTCTCTGTTTCTCTCCAGATAGGCCCCTCTGTGTATATTATCCAACGTACACAGGGCGTGCAAGTTGCACGGGTGTTTGAAAAGTGTGACAGAAATCATTTATTATTCTGCGATATTCAGAACAAATAAGGTTACGAGGCTGCGCGGCAAGCACGGGGCCTTGAGCTCAGAGGCTATTTGATTTGTCACAGGCCTGTTTTATGTCTCTCTCTCGCTCTCCCTCACTATCTCTCTCCCTCTATCCGTGAATGTTCCCAGCTGAACTTGGCTGAGGTCAGTGTCCGGTCAAACGGAGTCGGGACTGTGTGTCTGCGGGGGGGGCAGATGAAGTGGTCAACGGTGTGACAGTTACTGGAGATTCTGACAGCCCTGGCTCCAGTGTGGATTAGAGGTGAAAAGAGCAAAGAGAGAGAGCCGTCCGTGTGTGTGTGTGTGTTTGTGTGTGTGCGCGGTGCTGTCAAGCATAGAGGTAACAGTGCAGCGGAGAAGGGGCTGTGCCCAAGACAGATCATTGGTACATACCAGTGTGTGTAATCTCACATAAGGCCATCAGAGATTAAAATGGCGGGACAATTACGGCAGCGCGGGAGAATCCCGCTGTGTTTGCATACACGCGTGGGATTTGTAAGCTGTGCATTAGCCGCACGGTGTGGGACACCACTGAGAAGGTAATTTAAGGAGAAAATTCCACTGGATTCTCTCTCCCGATATCATTACCGGTCTTATATGCTCTATCACGTCCGTGCGTAGCTAACCCCATGCTGTAGATGAACACCATAGCAATTAATTGTTCTGGGTTTGGTTTTATAGCCTGTTCGTTGACCGAAGCTCTGGGAATGGTTTGTTCTAACCATTGCTATCTAAATTAAATTGTCTTTATCTCCTGCTAGTGAAAATGGGGGAAAAAATTAATTTGTTAGATCAAAAAATATTTAATTTTTCAACACATCAAACAAACTTTCATTCAGTCAGGGTGTACGGCGGCAGCCCTTTTTTCTTAATTAAGAAAGCATTCTATTATTAAACCAGATGAAAAGAAACATCAATTCAAACAGTACAGTCATGTTCGACGACTACTAATCTTTTGGTAATTATTTTTTAATTGAATCTTTTGAACACAAAAGCCCAGAGCAGATGCTTGTATTACTTGAATCCCTCATCACACCCAATGCTATATGTGCAGCGATGATGCTCTTCCGTGTGTGAGCAAAGGGAAGAGAGAAGTTGAAGAAAAAGAGAGAATTTAAAACTAGAGGATGGAGAAGGGGTGGGGGGCGACCCAGTGGCATTCGGAAGAGTTGGAAACTTCTGCATAAACGAAAAGCTCAGCAGTGAAAGTTCTTTAGATGATTACAGACGTGCACCGTGCACTCGCACAATGGAGTATGCACGTGGGGCCGCCTCGCTGTTTTGCTGATATGTACAGTATTTTTAAAAATGAAGAGTTGGTCTGATTCTACACAGATCTGGGTGATTTTACCTCAGGTACCCCTCCCAAAACTCGATTCTTCTATAGCCTTAAAAATGGCTGGACAAGCACTGCCTTCCAACTTTTAGTTTAATGGAATGCTGATTCGTGGAAGTTCCCATGATAAATCTTGAAGGGAACATGCTTTAAAAAAGTATTAGTGAAACCTGGTACAAAGTTAGAAAGGCTTTGGGAGGAAGAGGGGAAAAAGATGTTAAAGAATGGCAAAGCTTGATTTTTTGACAGTTGATACGCTCCCTGTGTGGAAATTTGTGAAGTACACTCTAAGACTCTTCAAAGTACTTAAAGCAGTTGGAGAAGATGCAAAGAGAGGCTTATGAAACAGGACTATGTGTGTCTGGACGGTTCTAAAGAAACATCCTTAAACGTATGCAGGAATGCAAGCGGCAATCAGACCCAGCTCGGTGCCAGATAAACCTGGGAAATCACATTAAACACGCATTATGCATGTGGCTACAAGATGCCAAGCCACAAAATGGCTTCTATGTCAGCTCAGACACTCGCTAAATCAAATGCTGTCAGCATCATTTCTGACAAACATGATTTACTTTGCCTCCTTAAATACACTTGCACACACACACACATACAGTACATTTATATAACAGATGCAGAATGTTTAAAAATCTTGTTCGTGCTATACCCAATAAGTATAAGTAACAATGACCATTGCTTTCTTTCGAAACTCTCCGTATGGCTGGAGCAGCAAAGTGTTTGTCGGCAGATTAGAGGTCATTTTGTAACCAGAGACAGATGTGTCCCCGTGTCCTCTAATCAGGCCTTTCAACATCAAAAATTCACTGTCGCCATCTTATTGATGGCCTTAGGCAGATGCGTTCCAGTGTTAGTTAAAGAGACATTCATGCGTGTTTGTAGGAACATGGAAGAATTGAGACAGAAAGCTAGAGAGAAAAAAAAAGAGAATGAGTGATTTCTTGTGAGTAGAAAGATGATGATAAATAAACAATTACATGAATAACCTTCTGAAAAGTCACCTGTCCTCCATAAGGAGGCTGCAGACAGCTTGTCAAGGGAAATTAAAGGTTTGTCACCATCATCCACACACACAGCATCAACAGAAAGGAGCTCTTTGAAAATGGAAGTGCTTTTGAGAATATAAAAGGGTTTTTATTAAGGACGGGGTATGGATGCAGGCGGTGGTTTACAGTCTTTTAAAGAAATGCGTCAACCCTCTAAGCATAAAGCCCCCAAAAACATTCGTTTATACGAAAATGAGATTTTAATCAGTGACGTGTGGTGGAATTTTAAACCTCCATCTGTGTTTTTTCACCATTATACTCTATAGCCACTGTAGCAAGTTACCAAATACCATGATATACAGTACTGTGCAAAAGTCTTAGGCCACCATGCCAGAATTAGATTTGTTGTTTTTGCAATGTTATAGTGATCATATATAAATGTTTGTCAGTCTCTTTAATAGAATACATCAGGGGCGTCGCTAGACCCCTTTTACTGGGGCACGTGCCCCAGTGTAAATCTTTTGTGCCCCGGTGTAAATCTCAAGTTAAAATTTTAGCAGTTAACTAGTGTATTCCTTTAAAAAGACAATCGCGGCAATAACGGATCTTTATGCAAAGTAGTTACCCAATTTAGGCTTCTAAAAGCGACGAAGTAGTCGCATTGACGCGTGCACGCACGTATCCATGGCCGCGCGCGTTTGCGTTCACCGCGCACAACTCACACCTCATACACAACCGCATTCAAAAGGTGACGCCACGCGAGTGCTTATGAAAGCATAACGAAACTAAAGTAAGTTTCTAAATAATAATGCTAATCTTATTTTGACTCGATCATTATTGGCTTATGTAGATGGACATCAGAAATGTTTTGTGCAAAGCAGGGAAAGGGAAGAAGAAAGGAGAGATGATGAGTTTAGGAGGTAAGACAAACTACAGTACATCCTCACCCTGTCAGGTCTCAAACAGAGGAAAAATCTCAGGAAAACCTCTGTCAAGTCTATAGAATTGCATCGTTGCTGAGAAAATCAACAGATGTATGTAATATACTGTTCTGTATTTTGAGATATGAAATTAATATTTAGTTTACTAATATTTAACTCTTACATAACAGTTAGCAGTAACTATGACTGAGATTATTTAGTATAGCCGTCATAAAATGACTGGTTTCTTAAAATATTCTTGTAAAAATAAGTTAATAATCAGTGCTATCATTGTATAATGTAGAAAAGATTTCTCTGCTGTCATTATTTCCAAACATGTTATGCCATTTATGCCTCCAAACATGTTAATAATGTTAGGTATGATGAAGATTACACTTGTATATATGTATCTTTCGCAGTAACTGTTGCACTAGAATAGTGGGTTAAGCAAATTACATTGTATAGAAGTGTTGCACACCTCTTGCACACAGCAGGCTTTCAAAAAAAAGTCAGCAAAACATTGGGGGCCTGTGCCCCAGTAGAGCTTTATGTCTAGCAACGCCCCTGGAATACATCCAGAAAATAGTTTTTGGGGTAAACTCTCCTTCCACTTGAGCAATAGCAGGAAACTGCAGGATCTCCTAAACCTAAATAAAATTAAATCCTAATTTCTAATTTTAAAGAAATTAATCTTTTTACTTCATTCTGCCCAAAAACGCTCAAGATGTGTTTAGTGCCAAAAGAGGTCACACTAAACACTGAAGATGCCTAAAGATGACATTTAGTCCTGAAAATTTCTTTTTTTTTTTTACATATTTCCTGTATTTTCTGTTTGTATCTTACCGCGCCCCTAAGGTGACATTGGAGTAAAAAAAATCTTAAGTTTAGTTTTATGTGCTCACACGAAATTTTCATGTGCACGTTAAACTATCATGAGCACGTGAAACAATTGTGTGTGCATGTGAAAGCGAAAGTTTCATGTGCACACGTGGAAGTATCATGTGCGCACGCGATAGTTTCACGTGCGCACGCAAAACTATACGCGATAGTGTCACATGTGCACGCTAAACTAAACGCGATATCACATGGGCACGCTAAACTAAACGCGATAGTTTCACATGCGCACCCGATAGTTCCATGTGTGCACGTGAAACTAAACTTTATTTAATTTTTGCTCCATGTCCCCTTAGGGGCTCCGTAGTATCTTAATAAAATAGATTGAAAATTAAATATGAATGGACATTAAAACTTTGGTGGTGGTGGCCTAAGACTGTTGCCCAATACTGTAAGTGTATGCATTTTTTGATATTGTTGAGTAATGTTGTCTATCAGCATTATTAGTCAACAAATCCTTTAAATATTGGTTATTTATTAATGTATAGGTAAATTGAAAATAATAGTTGATCTAATATTTTAAAATATTTGTTACTAGCCCGTTTTTATTACAATTCTTGGAGGGTACACCGCCTCCCCTATCTCCACAGAGAAAACGCCCCTGATTTTAATATATACCCATAGCAGTTTATCATCATTCAGCAACAGCAGAATCAATCAATACTCTCCAATATTTAATTTAAGGTTGGAATTTTAGCCATAAAATATTACTGAGCGTAAACAGAAGAGGCTTTCTATTGCATTCACAGTGGGGGAGTTTTGGCACACGGTTCACACTGAGAAAAGAGGCCACATGCACAGGTTGAGTGGGCAGGTGCTCGGATTTTGTTTAGGCTCCAGGTGTGCCTGTTTGGATCAGCAGTACTGTACTCTTTGCACAGGTCCTTAAGATAAAGTGTTAGCCCCCAGATCACCGAGCCTATGAAAGCACAGCATGTGAGATGAGCTTTTACTGTTAGTCTGACTTATTTGGGGTTATTACAGTGGCTGTTTTTATTGCAAATAAACAGCTCTGAGCCACTCATAGAGTTGCATTTTAGCTGTCTATTGAATTACATGGTTCTTGGAGTGTTATTTCCTGTCAAGAAAGGCAATTTTAACACACTGTATGATTTAGTTGCTTGCTGAATCGCTGTGTTTGATTTATAAGTATGAGCTAGACCTATTCAGTAGTTTACCTACAAAATAAGAAATAAACAACGCTAATCAAGTACAAGGAGAAGTTTTTATTCTTCATTCATTTATTATCTTACCATAGTAACCTTGATAGTGAATTATTACAGCAGAATTAGTGTATTGAGCTCAGCATAAGAATAAAAAAACCCTAGGTCTCTCGGGGTACAGTTTACTGTACAGGGAAATCATTTTATATGACTGAGAATCAGAATTTTAAATGTTATTTTGACCCAAAATGAGGAGATTATTACTAGTAGTAATGTGAGATGGGTTTGGTCTTTATGAAAGGTTTCATGGCACATTTTACCATCTCTGCTCTTGTATGCCTGGATACAGAATGGCACACTTTATTTTAAAACATGACCACTTACAGTATTTGAAATTGACTTTAAATGCAAACAGGCAGAACTCTGGATACCTCAATCAGTTTTGCCGAGAAAACCCTTTTCTTCAAATTTCACACTGTGTATTGTGCTTGGATAAAAATGGAAAGAGAGAAAGAAAAAAAATCAATAGCGAAGACATTGCTGGAGGCGTACATATTACATTTTGCATAAAAGTCAGACCTAATTTGGCTTTGATCATCATTCCTAAAGATGACTCACTGGAGCCACTATCATTAGCCAATCCTGGGGAAACCCAGACACCGAAAGAGACCAAAGCCTTTGAATCGCACTGTCTGAATCCCTTTGGCTCTGTATTTTTGGGTACGGATTTCTGCACGGTGACTGAGAGGATACCATGATGTTTATTAAAGTGGACACTATAAGACCTCCCAGAACCACAGTATGGGACCATTGTAAAGGGTTTTATTATATAGAGATATGATTACAAATTTTCAGATGTTATCAGTGATGATTGTTCTTTTATGCTTTTTCAAACAGGAAATCTTTACTTTAAATCTTATGATAAAGCATTCAATTTATATTCATCAACCTTTGAGCTAAACAACATTCATTTTTTAACAAGAATTGGATTGCAAGTCAAAGTATATCTTTTCTGTTGTTTAACAAAAAGATTACTACAAAACTACCCTTGATTTTTATCGCTTGTCTTATAACAAAAAATTTTTTTTACAATCGATCCGAAATGGATCAAGAGACTTTGGTTTATAAAAGTCTATAGAGTCATTTTCATGATTACATTGCCAAGCTGTAGCCGCTGATTGAAAATCCCATTAGGAGTAGATGTGAATATTATTAACAGATCGAGGAACAGCGTCACAGGGAGAAAAACGGAAAAATTTGTCTTGACTTCGACACACAATGCCATTGTTCTTGGGACATTCAGATGACACTTCATTATTAATAATACTCCGATCTGATAGTTCTTCATTCCTCTGAAGTCCCTTGTGGAAGTGTGGGCGCATTAAAATTACACCAAGGCACCCATATGCAAACCTTTACAAATGTTTTCACAGCCTCATGTAATTGCTGCATGGTTTTAAAACATTACTATACTATGTTTGAGGCTCTATTGTGGTTAAGCGACCACACCGTGCCAACACAGTATAAGCCCTTAGCAAACACTCATATACACTGCTAATAACACGGTGACCATTGAAAGATGTGCTTATGGAAGTCTAAGGCAGATGTTGACACTTCACAGGCTTCTCCTCCTCCTCTTGGCCTCTGTAAACGAGACATCAGTGTCAAAACTGACACGAAATGTGCTTATTTGGAGATTTTTTTTGGATGTCTAATGGGAAGAATGCTGTGGAATGGGGCGCTTAGCCTTAATCGTCTAGACTGGGTACATTACACAAAGTCTTGGTTTGGTGCAAGGGTGTAACTTTATAGGAAAACACGTGAAGCTGTCTTAAATATCCCGTCCAGAATTGGCTTCCGTGTCCACACACATGAAAGCGGCGTTTGCGATGCCATCACGTGGGAGGTTTTTATTATTAAATCCAGACCTCTGTGCTGTTTTTGCTGGAGATCAAACCTGTGGATGCAAAGACGTATAATCTAAGTGAACGAAAATAGACCCCTGTTTCACCTGGCAATATGGTTCAAAGTTGCTTGCAGACGTTTTAATACATCAAAACGTGGTCTGAGGTAAAGCTGTTATGTATAACTGTGAAATATTCTTTTTAGGATTTAATATACAAATCATCTCTAGTACAGGAGACACTGAAGCTCGTCTTCCTAATGACAACTTGTGACAACAAGCCCCGGTCTCCCCTACATTCAGAGTAAATTTGTATTCAGCCATGTGAAATCGCTTCTTGTAATGAAGAAATGTATTTTAACATATTTTATCAAAGTGCTTCATATTAGAGTCAACCACAATGACAGAGAATGACAAAGAAAAACATTTGCCTACAATAGGCCCTGGATCTGCATTAATTAAAAATTTTTTTTTACAAAATTACACAAGTTGTCAGATGAGAAGAGAAAAGAACATTTTAGCTTCAAGAGTTTCATCAGAAAGTTAATGTTTGAAAATGAGTGATCTCTCCCTAGTTATTTTTCTCTTTGTTATCAGTCTACTGTTCAGCTGAAGGTCACAGATGTGCTGGTATACTGTATAGTCATTTCTAACTATGATAGAGTAAGGAGCGCTCATTTTAATTGTATTTTAATTCACTTGTGCTTGTTTAATTACTTGTAGATTTGCATAGCAACTCCATTACTAGTTTCAGGTGTGAAGTGTCACTCAAAGTTCCAAAGAAAGTCCCATGTTCGAGTCTATTTGAAACATTATTTTCATTGGCTGCGGCCTGTGAATTTCACTGACATCTTTCTGTGTAATGTAGTGTTAATGGCACTCTTCTCAGCTGGGTTGAAACTGAAAACTCAGTGAAAAAGCATGTTTGACAAGATGGCTTTTGATGCAGGGTTAAACCAGCGCACTCTGGTTTGGATCAAGCAGGGAAATTAAAGTGATACTACATTTAATAGCGCTGCAGTAATTTCATAGATTATTCCTACTGTTTAGTGTATTATTGTCACATGAGACACTACATAGCTCAGGCTGGGAATGCGGGAAGTGAGGAACCTGGTGACACTTTGAACAAATATGTTAATGATTTCCAATGCATGTAAATCTAAAAGCATAGTATTTTAATGCACAATGCAATTCACATTTTTGAAATCCTGGTTAACTGTAATGCTCAGAATATTTGAGTGTATAAAACCATCAAAATTATATTAAGTATTATAGTAAATAAATAAATAAATATATAAATAATAATTGTTCCGGGCTGATCTTTAGCCTTTAGAACTAAATACATCTATTCTGCAATACAGAATATATAATGTATATTTTTAAACCTTGTAAACGTTTTATTTTTAGTCATATGTAAACCATCTCTTGGCCTGTATGTGGTGAGTTGGCCTCTGTGAAAAACTGTAGTAGTGCAGTTTTTGCCTGATTATCCAAGGTTCACGACAACAGAGGCTTAAGAAAGACTCTTCGCGCACACCGCACCTCGGGGAATTGTTAAATGATTGGGCCAGCACTTAATTCAATCACTTAGCACTTTCTTTCCTTCTTTCTGTCTCTCTCGCTCTCTCATTCCCTCTCCTCTCCTCATTGATCATGGTCATGGAAAGTGATATTTTGCATATCTGGTTAAGTGCTCTTAACAACCTCAGCCTGTGCTATGTTAAAAAATTAATAAATAATAAAAAGGGGTGGGGGTGATCTTGTCAGGGAAGTAATTTGCTTCTCTTGAACCAATGATGGCTTGCACTTTATGTAAATTGGTGTCTAGGGACAACAAAATCCCTCTTAATACACACGCAGAGTTCATAACAAAACGCAGTGATGAGGAAGGGCGAATGGTGGAAGGGAAGGAAGAAAAGTGATATAGCGAATCGAATTTTCTCAGAAAATCGCTCTGTTTTTTGAGTTCTTTGACTGACAGGATCAAAAGACGTGGTGATGTGCTTATAGCTCATATTTTACTTGCATTTTCCATAGTGACAATGTTTAATTTATGGATGTAAAACTAACAGTGTACAAATAAAAAAACGAATTAAATGACCCCTTGTCATTACGAGTTTGGTGAGAGAGATAAATTGTTGGTGTTCGGTAGTGTAACAGTCAGAGGTTACACGCTGGGCTTGTTGCTGACAGCCGGCAGCTGAGGAGCGCTGTGTTCGCACCAGCCGTTACTCTAAGAGAGGGAGTAAGACAAGATGTCTACTTGTGCCACCACATGGCAATATCACAGAGCACCCTGACCACGGGTTATCTGCATCAGGCTTGTGCGTCAATCAGATTTGGATTGACATTGCCATTTGAATTCCAATTCAGTTCTTCAATGATTCAAAAATGCATAAATAGGAAATATAAAATTAGAATTAAATAAAATTTAAATAACAGAACATTTAAATTATGTATCTGATGGGCTTAATATAATTATTTTATTTTAAGAAATGTATTTGAACATATAATTTATACAACAAAACATCTAATTTGGAAATTCCACCTATAAAAATAATTAAATAAATTTAAAAAATCATTATTTTAGTTTATAATGAAAGTAGACTATTTCCAGAATGTTCTAATTAAAAATATTTGTACAAATTTGGCAGTATTGAAACTAGTAAAAATAAATACATAGAAAAATATTTATATATATCATTGAACAAATTTTAAGTTTCAAATACAACCTCTTCCTTGCACTCCATCATAGCCCTGCACTCCCAGAATCACTCAGAGATTTATGAAGAACCCAGAAATGTGTGTCATTATTATGAAGGGAAGTGAAGGAACTGTAGTGTTTTATCATGGTAATCCTGTGCGTTATTTGCGCGAACCTTATTTCTGTGAAGCACGCATGAGTCCCCTGTGTGGGTCTGCACGTGTCTTTCATGTGGCACCACAGACGGCATCCTTCGTACAGAACCCCTTTTGTATTGTTTTATTATTTATGCATGGGGCTGCAGCTTTAAGATGGTGGGGGGCTAGAAGTAATTCATATTCAATCTCCGCCACATCTTAAGCAGACGTTCAGTTCCAACATTTTTCATCACAGATAAAAAAATAAAGAATGACGAAAGGAAGAAAAGAATGCGAAAAACGATAAGGCGCTGGGGGTTCGCTGTATGCGCGTTCTGGAGCAGATGGAGATTAAAAGAGTGAGTGAGAAGCGAATGAAAGAAAGCGGAAAAAGAAAAACAATGCAAAGTCGAGCCAGTGGAGAATTTTTGTTTTCGGAATCTCAAAGCCTATTAAATATAGATTTAACTTTTGGCATCTAAAAAGGGGAGGGATATGGAGAATTCTTGCAGGCGATGAGGTGCTCCTTGTTGCACTTATTCTAGCCCTGATGTATGAGTGTGTGTGTAAAACCAAATGAACAGCCGCCAAATATGAACTGTGGTTGTACAGCCGTGCTGCGTGGAAAGTTGTACACGATGGATGAGAGTAGCACACACATACACACGCACTTACGGCGCAGGAGCGTCTATTTTTGTCTCTCTATTAGAGTTTGCAGGATGCATGTGTTTGTCACTTGGGACTGCAGCTCAGTATATAACTTTATAATAAAGCACAGTCAGCAAAGTGTAAGCATAGCAGGTGGAAATCTAAATATTAAATGTGATTTTTTTTAATTCCTAGTTATGGCCGAGTTACAGACATGAGTAAAATAGGTGGTCTTCTTTTATTTTCATTTCTACTTTCTCAGTAAACAAAGTGACAAATTCATTTTGCTGTATATTGCAGTATTTTAGCACAAATCCTGCACTAAGGTACTAAATGTCCTTAAAATACACTGCACACCTGTCATAACTGTTCTTTCTACAATTATACATTTTTATGTAAATTATAAATTGTGCCTTCTTCACAAAACTCAGCAGTATTTCTCTGAGCTATTACTGACATTTTATTTAAATGCTGTTTTATTTATGCATACATCCATTCAGGCATATGAAACTGATTCTGGTATAAGTTACAGTGATGAAGTGTCTTTGCACACTGTAGTTCGTATTTTCGTATGCGCTTTTTCGTATTTGTTTCTCCACAAATTCATCATGCCCACAAACCTTGCACACTTTATCCCATGCATATCAATTCATCTGTTGCAAAAACATTGTGCAAGCAGCAATAAAAAGGCCCTCGTACCCATGGCCACTGCCAGCTGATGGCCTTAGGAAAAGCAGGAAAATATAGGAGGAATATGGAAAAGGTATTTTGATGTGCCACTCCTCCTGTTGGCAGCAAGTGGCGTAATAACTAAAACTGAAGATTGCACATAAATGCCTTCAGTTCAAGAGTCTTATTAAACATTAATTTGATTTAACACTGTGTGAGTCAAACTCAAACCAGAACTCAGCCAAAAAGGTGCATTTTGCATTTGGTTGACTAGCCACCTGCCAGAACTCAGCCAAATGCTTTTGTTACAAAAACAGAGCCAGATTTAAGCCTGAAGTGGCTAAAGTAAGCCAGTTTTGACCCAGAATGTGTTGATATCTGGGTTTAAACTTATGCAAAATGATGTGAAGCCAGCAGGTGGCATTATGACTGTAACTGAATATTGCCATGCAGATGTGTTCAGTCCAGGACTCTTAGAGGCTGTTTACACTTGGCATTAACATGCGTTTTCGATCGGATCACAAGTGGACGACGTTAATGCCAGGTGTAAACGGTGTTCAAAACGTTTTGAGCTCGTCCACTTTCGACCACTTTCAACCACATCCAGAGGTAGTCGAAACCACTTTCGATCGAATCGCTTTGGAGTTGCGGAACGCATATGTGGTTGAATGTGTTCGAACAGCCACACGTGACCGCCTTCTCTCTTCCCATTTATCTAATCTGAGGTATTAAACACAAATTTTACGTCTTTTTTTTACTTCTGGCGTGAACATATGGTGAACAGTGCTATTTTTAGCCTTTCATTGATAAAACTAAAGCGGCTGATATTCATAGTTTCGTTTTGAAAGCGTGTGAAAGTTGCACGATCCTTTTTCATCAATTGCGCTGAAAATTCAGAGAAAGCTCTTACATACAAACGTACAAAACACTGTGCAGCATGTTTACTTGGTAAACAAGCAGTGGACTCCGACATAATATTAGTTTGCGTCCATATAAACTCATCATTACTCCCGCTCGGGTTTGAATGACAGCAGAGAGACTCGCCCACCGTCTCACAGACCAACCCCTCACAGTATTCAGGACAGACGCGGTTGAAAGTGGACAAAAGAGACGGATTTAAATACCAGGTGTAAACGTAATGTGTCTTTCTCGTCCACTTGTGATCTGATCGATGAAAACACATCTTAAAACCAAGTGTAAACAGCCCCTTAGCAATTATGTGACATTTGGGACACATCAGACATTGCAAAATCAGTGTAAAACATGTCACTTCCTGTTGCCAGCAGGTGGCGCATTGACTGTAAGTGAATATTGGCATGTAGATTTGTACAGTCCAGGACTTTTAGCAATCATGTGAAGTTTGGGACAAATTAGACATTGCAAAATCAGTGTAAAACGTGTCACTTCCTGTTGCCAGGTGGGGGCGCTATAACCATAAGTGACTATTGACATGCAGATGTGTTCATTTCAGGACTCTTAGCAATCATGTGAAGTTTTGGACAGATCGGACACTGTAGGCATCAGTTCCAGCAACTTCCTGTTTCATAGCGAAACATACAATTTTGGCGCACTGGAACAGACAACAAATTTTAGCATAGACTCAAATCCTTCACAATTAAGCATCACAAAGGCCCTAAGATGAGACTTGCCAAATCTGATTATGATCTGATGAAAACTCTAGGAGGAGTATGTTAAAGTATGATGGCTTGAAATGACAATAACTGAGCCAAAATTACAGAAATAATAAAAAATAGATGACTTTCTGTTTGGTTTAGTGCGTTGCTCCAGAGACCTTTTTGTAGGGCTTGCAATAGTACATGAGCATATCGAAATTCGTACATCCACATCAAACACAGTCCGAGGGCTGCTTCGTTGAATATTTGAAAGTTGCGCATGTTCACATTTTCGGCGGCTCTGATGTCAAAACACCTTTCAAAATGCTTGAGCTACGGATGCGAAAAACGTAAAAAAATCCAATATGATCTGAATTTTTTTTTTATGACAAACGAAAGGTTCAGAGGCAGTGCATGTGTAAACGTGATTGAAAGAACATGGGTCAAATTTCAGTTTTTTTAACGTGCCAAAATTTCGGACGAGTATTTCGATCTTTAGATCACAGTAGATAATTAGCGGTTATGTCATTAATCATACTCGTATTAAAAGTTCACATGTTTAACATCTTAATTCCTTAATTTTCTTAGAAATTCACATTTATTTATTTATTTTTAACCTTCATGGCACATTCAAGGTGGCTAAGATCATATTTTGAATACGAATTGAGAAACTCAATTTGTCCTTTCATCATGTTATCCTCACATTGTATTTCTGCTCTTCGGAAAGTCAGGAAGAGAAAAGAGCCAAAGTAAAATGGGAGCTGTCAGGGGAGAGGCAGGGGTTGATTTATGCTGAAAAGTAAAACAAAAGAGTTCAGTAATGGCCAAGCTCAGAGCAGCTGATTATCCACTGTCTTGTCAAGATAATACCATAGATCAGAGGTATTTCTTTATTCAAATGATATGCCTGCATCCGCACTCAATTGAAGGCCATCCGCTCTCAGCTAGCGGGCAGACGACATTGAAAACCACTCCCTGGGTCAAATGCGCTGCCTTTGGCAAGCCGTAAGTGTGGAGTAAGCTAAGCAAAACTGATATCGCAATAATGCCCTGTCTATGTCCTCTATGTCAGTCCGAAGATCTTCTGCACCCAAACTGACAGACTGCCCAAACCCAAGAGCGCTGTATTAAGACTCCATGCAGCTACCTCACCCAATCAGGGTCACACTGCCATACAAAAGACCCACGGCGTGAGCGCATGGGAGCTGTATGAAATACTAACAATTAAAACAGAAACATATGGTATAGAGCAGTAATCACGGTTCGTGTCTGAGTACATGTGTGTGCGTATAAATGAAGGGGGGGGGGGGGTCATTTAGACCTATTGTTTTATCTTCAAGCCATATGTTCATTATAACTTTATTTACAGGGCAATTTAGAATAGACATTCATTTGTTGACTCCAGAGGTAATGAAAAGCATTTGGTTTAAAATTAATATAGAAATGTATTGCACATGTAAATTCCCTACTGTATTCAAGTACTGTATTGAGATACGTAAACATGCATAAAACACATTTGCTTTTGAATTCATAAAACGCTTTCTTACTATTAAGCTTGTAGACATTATACCAGATGCTATGAAAAACATAATTCATGGCTTTTAAGATGAAAAGCCTGACTTTAACTATAGTGTAGTCATACATTAGCACTAGGTTACGTCACTTAGCCCAGCTAAGTGTCACACGTGTCAGTGGGCCGAACTGTTCGCCTACCTCTTGTCCTTTAGAAATGTACAGTAAATGAAAATAAGGAGTTAAAAACGTCAGACTATTTCAGGCATCTAGCAGTACTTCCCTCATGCCTTGTGATGTACAGTATAGCGCTACACAATTTCTATGCTGCACCTGAACACTTTGATAGACTGGATTTCTGCTGTACCTGAGGCATTCTGTCCAGGAGGATTTAACCTTTAGAGATGCTCAGATGAAGAGAGAGCTTTTATACGCCATGAGCCATGTCTCCTAGGGGATTTCGAACCATTTACTTAGATGAGTCCGGTAATGCCATGCAAATATAATTTAATTTAAAGTTAATTCTGCGGCATTACTTTTTAATAAAGAAATGATAATTTATACTCTCCCCTGCACTTTAATCTGTTTCTACTGCGGTTTGTTGCAAAGCGTTTTAATGGAGAAGAATGTTATTCCACGCTAAAATCTTACTGGTAAAATGAGCTAATTAAATGCTGTCAGTTATTATGATGCAAAATGAATTGAACCCATTTAGTGTGAACTGATGCCAATTAAATGCTGTAGCATCCAGTGTTAGTTTAAAACAAACCAGAGATATAGTGAAGTCTTATGATCAGTCTTTATTATTTCATTAAAGGGGCTATTTAAGCTTATTGTACTTTATATCAGTTCATTTTCAGTGCACTTTATGCAAACATTATAGTAAGTGTAGTATAAAGCGGTCAGTGTGTCGATGCATTAGTGCACTATAATTCAGTCTACAGCCTCCAACACAAAGCCCTAACATGTGAATAAAGGCTTGAGTTCAGCATTTTTATTTGCATGATCATATGCAAATGTACTAATTAGCACATTGTCTGGTTTGCCTTAATAGTCAGCATTTCTGACAGCGTTTAACAAGGGTGTTTATTCTGCTCAGGGTCTGGATACTGGCAGGAAGACAGGAGTACCAATTTACCCCGAACTGCCAATAGACATTACAGACTCTTTCCACAATTATAGAGAAGCATTATAACATCGATCTGTCTTCAATTTTGTTTACACATCGGTATAACATGAAACATAGTTCAAACACATGCTATGCAATTAATGCTGATTTAAAAATATTCATCTTTAGTCTTTTCCACTTGTAAATATACTCCATTTAAGCTACATGGCTCATTTTTCAGATATCACATGTGATAGGTTGATTAGACTTTTTTGCCCACTGAGGATCTTTTTTTGGATAGCTTCATAATGCACTCCCTGTAGAAAAGGTACAACATTTGTCATTGGGGCTTTTCAAAAAGTAGATACCAAACAGTAGAACCTCAGAGGTACCAAATGTCTACATATCTGTACCTAAATGGTACATTAGGACCTTTTTCAAAGGGTACTGCACCAGTGACAGCTTTTATACCTTTTTTCTAAGATTGTAGACTAAGACTAAGACTTACAATTGGAATAAGAATAATTAACAAAAAGAAAAAAATCAGGCGAGAGGAAAGGAAAGTGGGGGTTTATAAGAAGTGGGCGATGACAATCTTGATAATTAACATTTTCTCTTATTCAGGGGCCTTCGCTGTTTTATAATTTATGCATGTCTTTGAGGCATCACAACACATGTCTCATCAACAGTCACCCTCGACACCCCCCCCCCCCAGAATTCATGGAAGCTGGGGGCAATTTTATTTTGTACATGAATATCCATGCTAATTTCCCTAAAAATCAATGCACACCATACTGCTTCAGGTTGCCATTTTTGTAAATGATTAGTGAATGTCAAAAAACGCACTGTAAAGATCAGCCAAACATGTGCAAATATGCACATTGTGAAGAGGGAAAGCACGCACCACAGATTGAGTCACCACCGGTATCGGTTGGTGCCGCTATCACTGCCGTGCCATTTAAACATCAATCCATCAATAATTTGCAGAAACGGTTTTAGAGTGAAACCAGTTTCCCGGCGCTCAGACTGTTCAGCTCAGTGCCTCAGGTCATTCTAGAAATTTCACTTAAGGAAGCCTGAGTACAGACCCAACACCATATGGCTGGCACACAGTAAAACTCTCTCTCCCTTCCCACCACTGTTCCTCTTTCACTTGCACTAGTTCAGAGTTGTGTATATGTGTGTAAAGCATGTCTGTGTTTTTTTTTACCTGACATCCCGTTGCACTCAGCCAGGGCCTGTCAGAGTTTGAGACACGGCTGCGAAAGCAAAACCGAACAAAAAGGACAGCAGGTAGCAAAACATCCCCTGCAAGCGGAGCCAAAGCCACCAGGTCGCTTTGCTGGTGTTGTTGCCATATGGCAACCTCAGGCAAAGCAGGCTTTCTGTTTACCTGCTCTACGCAGGGTCATGTCAGCTTAATTTCTGCTTAACCGCGACATGTTTCTCGTGCCAAGCTGTCCGCATCATCTCCCACAAAAGTCTCACCCCCTCCTGGGTAAAGGATTGTGGGTGAATCAGGGCACATGCATGGGTGCCTGGAATACTCCATTGTCCAGCATGTTTATCTCAGTTTTTTTTTTTCAAGACAAGTCTCTAAATAAATAACTATACTGTGCACTTCAGTACCAAGCTCAGAAGCTTGTTTGTGTAAAATAGATGTTGAGATCCAAGCATGGCTATTTTCTTTTACTGTCCACCTCTGTCAAACAGTGGTATCTGCTTTGACTTCTGATTTTTTTTTTTTTATTGTATTGTTTTTAAACTGTAACATTTGAGTACTATCTTTTGTGTATATTTTATTTGTTATTTTTTGTTTTTAATTAATAATTTATTTTTTATTAAGTCAACAAATTCTTGGTAAAGAAGAATAGTGATGGTGGTGGGTAGGACGTAGCTAACTCCCCTATCGTGCTTTAAGTTGTTTGCATTTACCTCAAAACATTATTTATTGTTAAAACTTGATAAAGCTACTTTCATTTATTTTGCTATGTAGCCAACTCCTGTATGTTATTTTGTATTTATGTGAGCAAGACCTTAATTATGTCCAGTTTTGCTTAAAGGGTCACTGTGAATGCTGTCAAACAGTTTGTGTCTGTGCATATGCCTGTTTGGACATATCTGCCAAATGTCACATCAGTGAAGCCTTCAGAGGGTGAAAAGCCTCCTTATTGGGTCACACACAATCACAAGTGACCTTTCTTCCCTCTCTGATGCCCATGGCTCAACATAACAACATCAGCTCCCATCAGTCAACGGTACAACAGTGTGAAAAATCCAATTGCATATGACGTGCCATAGTCTTATCATTAGACCGGTTCAAGCTTCAGTCAGCTGCACTCAAGATGGCAGAAGACCAGGCTGTGTTTCTAAGCAGTGCCATGGTGCCCATTTCTCAGATACCTAGATGGGGTGTTTGCCATATCTGTGGCCAGTGGAATGAAATTAAACACTGCTGGGAAGATCTTTTAGAAATAAGTTACTAATGTACAGTTTTTGATTTCACTTTCATAAGACAGTAGATCCTAAAGAGAGGTTTTTACAAAAGTGCAATGGTGATAGCTTGTGAATCATGTTTTGAACAATGTCTTTTGCCTTCTACCTGAAATTGTCAACCATTGTGCAGCAAGGGACAATTACAGTACTGTGCAAAAGTCTTAGGCCACCATTCTACCTTTGGATTTATTGTTTTGGCAATGGTATAGTGACCATACAGGTGCTGGTCATATAGTTAGAATATCATCAAAAAGTTGATTTATTTCACTTATTCCATTCAAAAAGTGAAACTTGTGTATTATATTAATTCATTATACACAGACTGACATATTTCAAATGTTTATTTCTTTTAATTTTGATGATTATAACTGACAACTAAGGAAAATCCCAAATTCAGTATCTCAGAAAATTTGAATATTATGAAAAGGTTCAGTATTGTTGACACCTGGTGCCACACTCTAATCAGCTAATTAACTCAAAACACCTGCAAAGGCCTTTAAATGGTCTGCCAGTCTAATTCTGTAGGCTACAGAATCATGGGGAAGACTGCTGACTTGACAGTTGTCCAAAAGACGACCGTTGACACCTTGCAAAAGGAGGGCAAGACATAAAAGGTATTGGAAAGAGGTTGGCTGTTCACAGAGCTCTGTGTCCAAGCACATTAATAGAGAGGCGAAGGGAAGGAAAAGATATGGTAGAAAAAAGTGTTTGTGAAACAAAACCCATTAAAAAATGTGGGGGAGATTTACAAAGAGTGGACTGCAGCTGGACTCAGTGCTTCAAGAACCACTACGCACAGACGTATGCAAGACATAGGTTTCAGCTGTTGATTTCCTTGTGTCAGGCCACTCTTGAACAACAGACAGCATCAGAAGTGTCTCGACTGCTGCTGAGTGGTCCAAAGTTATGTTCTTTGATGAAAGTAAATTTTGCATTTTCTTTGGAAATCAGTTTCCCGGAGTCTGGAGGAAGCGAGGAGAGGCACACAAATCACGTTGCTTGAGGTCCAGTGTAAAGTTTCCACAGTCAGTGATAGTTTGGGGTGCCATGTCATGTGCTGGTGTTGGTACACTGTGTTTTCTGAGGTCCAAGGTCAACACAGCCATATACCAGGAAGTTTTAGAGCACTTCATGCTTCCTGCTGCTGACCAACTTTATGGAGATGCAGATTTCATTTTCCAACAGGACTTGGCACCTGCACACATTGCCAAAGCTACCAGTACCTGGTTTAAGGACCATGGTATCCCTGTTCTTATATGGCCAGCAAACTTACCTGACGTTAACTGCATAGAAAATCCATGGGGTGTTGTGAAGAGGAAGATGCGATATGCCAGACCCAACAATGCAGAAGAGCTGAAGGCCACTATCAGGGCAACCTGGACTCTCATAACACCTGAGCAGTGCCACAGACTGATAGACTCAATGCCTGTAATTCAATTTCCGACTCCACTGCATAACAACAAAATGCTCATACTTTTCATGTTCATACTTTTCAGTTGGCCCAGATTTCTTAAAATCCTTTTATTGTATTGGTCTTAAATAATATTGAAATTTTCTGCAATACTGAATTTGGGAAAATTACTTTTCATTATTTGTCAGTTATAATCATATAAACATTTTAAATATATCAGTATGTGTGTAATGAATGAATATAATATACAAGTTTCACGTTTTGAATTGGATATTCTAATTATACTGTATGACCAGCACCTGTATATCATTATTTCTTACTTAAAAAGAATACAGCTATAGGAAATATATTTGGTATGTTAAACACTAATGAAGATGTGCCAAGGAATGTCACACCAAATGCTGATTTTGCTTAAAGCCAAACTCTTTCATTCACTTGGATCATTGAGCCTTTTATCTTTGTATTATTAGTTTATGTAATGTAGCAGATCCCTGCAAGTTGTGCAGAGAACCAATCACCAAGTTCATGCAGATTAGCTTAGTTTGGTGTGACGTTATAATGACACACCAAAACGTCTCGTATTTAGAAATTAATTACTCTTCTTCTAAAATGTCTTCTTTCTTTATGAGCATTTTTGCTTATAAATTGATATTAATTGGGTTCATTTTCATAATTAGATTGGGGTAGTGACATCAGACAACATACAAGTTGTAGGTGCTGAAATATCCTCTCCATGCAGAGGCAGTAACAGGTGTCTGCATGTGCCCACTGGCATCATGCCACGCCACCCGCCATCTTGGCTTCTGCCTCTACTGAGCCTCCTGTCTACAATGGCTGGCATTCGTTGCCTCTAATTGATTAACTAATCTCTACAAACTGCTCTGACAGCACATATATGTAATCGGTTAAATTGTATAGCTTCATGTACTTCCTGTACGCACCTCACGCTACGTTTTAAACTTCCTTTCTGCTCCTGTAATGTTGTGTTTGACAGCGGTATCTTGCATTGAAGGCTATGGTCTTGCCATGTGTGAGAAGAAGATATGGTCAGAGGCCAAGCAATGTTCAGTCTTGTGGCATGTGTGTGTGCGCGCGCTCTGAGTGAAAGGTTGAGGGACCATGTCCCTTTAACGTCAGAAACGACAGCCTGACACCCACACACCCGCCCTTTTTCCATTTCAGATGCAAAGCCGGCAAGCGACGCATGCATATAGTCACAGCAGCAATCTCATCTATGTCCAATCTGTCATGGCACTGCTTTTCATTATTCTTATTTGGAGATAGGGAGTCATTTTTTATAGGCACTTGAGCTGCAGAGCGCGGCCGGCCGCTCTCTGGTCAGGCAGACGTGTCACTTTCCCTGCATGAATCTAGGTCAAGGCGAAAGAAAGAGAGAGAGAAAGCATGAGGAGATGGAAAAGGGCTCACGGCATTTCTGAGAGGCAAATGAACTGATGAAATTATTGAAATTCGGCCGTGCTGTAAGAGGGGGAAGGGAGCAAGCGGTGGTCAGCCTTATACCTACGTGACAACCAGTCTATGTCTATTTTTCTCTCTCTCTACCTCCACCTGTCTAATATAGACACACACATACAGAGCCCGAACAGCTACATTGCAGTATGCGCTGAAATGCATGCATAATCAGAATCTTTACCATGTTAAACATGCTGAAATCTAGACTGGAGTGTGTACTGCAATACAGAGAAAGAGAGTCCCTGTAATGGCTGTCACCTCTGTTGGGTGACTTGGGTTCTGTTTTTCCTACTGGAATGACGTTGTCTTGGTTGCAGCGCGCATTTAACATACATTTATCATCTGCATAAACACTCGCCAATATTCAGCTGGCAACTGCGGAGGTGGCCTTGTGCGTGTGCGCATGTGTTTGATGCATCCAGATGTCACTGTCAGGAGGCGGCAGGGGTGGGTTTAAGGTGACCTGTTTTAAATATAGACAGTGTCATGACAAGATGCCACGCTCGACTTATAAAGCTCATTTGCATAACATCCTTTTGTGATTTTTCTTTTTTCACACACTCTCTCCTCTCATGCACACAGAGGACAAAGATGTTGTTCTTCTATGTTCCCCTCGTGGTGAACGCAGAAAACATTTTTAGTGTCGGGACATTATGCAAGACAATTTGTGGCTATTAGTGGTTGTTGTAATTTTTGAGAAATAGATATTATTTTGTCAAACTATTTTACTCTTTTGGATACAAATCAGTTAAGATCATACACATGTAGTGGCGGGTTAGGAAAATAAAAGCCTTTTAAATGCACATTCCACTTTTTGAAATTAGGCTCATTTTCCAGCTCCCCTAGAGTTAAACATTTGATTTTTACTGTTTTGGAATCCATTCACTTTTAGCTTAGCTTAGCATAATCCATTGAATCTGATTAGACCATTAGCATCACGCTCAAAAATAACCAAAGAGTTTTGATATTTTTCCTGTTTAAAACTTGACTCTTCTGTAGTTACATCATGTACTAAGACCTACAGAAAATTAAAAGTTGCGATTCTAAGCTCATATGGCTAGGAACTATACTCTTATTCTGGCTTAATAATCAAGGACTTTGCTGCCGTAACATGGTTGCAGCAGGTGCAATGATAGCGCTCGAAAGTAGTTTTGTAACCTTTTCGAAAACCCTTTTTGTAGCTTAATAGCAGGGGAATATTTTCAGGTATTGCGTAATATCATTAATAAAATGTCGGAACTCTTTGGTTGTTTTAGAGCGCTATGCTAATGGTCTAATCGGATTAAATGGATTATGCTAAGCTATGCTAAAAGTAGTACAGCCAAACCCGGAGATTGGCTGAATGGATTCCAAAATGGTAAAAATCAAATGTTTAACTCTAGGGAAGCTGGAAAATTAGCATATTTTCAAAAAAGTGGAGTGTCCCTTTAAATCTCATGTTGTTTCCATGACTATTGTATTCATTAATGATGTTTTTTAACATTACATTCTGAAAAGAGTTAACACTCACATGCAGTAATTTCTGATGTAACATCACTAAACAATCACTAAAGAAATATATCCACAGATTTTCTGTCACTTTTTAAGAATGTATTAAAAGCCCAGTTGTTATTTTTAATGACATCCACACGATTATACACACAAAAAAATATTTTCTGTAATAAATCTTTCATAACTTAACGTAATTAATTGAATTATTTAGTTTTTAAGTCATTTCCAACCATTTCTTTCATTTTTTCTGCCTATGGCCTTGGTCTTCGTGTCTTATAGAAAAGCATACTATGGACATTTAATAGCAGGTTCAGTGAGCTTTCAAAATTTCTGATTATTGTTGCGTAGCAGCCAGTCAAGAGGATCGTATGAAGCCGGTGCCTTATGTTTAGAGCTTTGAATTGACCCGTTCTTCTCTATTTGCTTGTATTGTAGCTGTGTTTGTCATGAAGACTATCCAATCCACAATTCATGTCATACTGTGCACTAGGATTTTCCTGTTTTGTAGAAGATAAAAATTGATCCATGCAGGCAATATCATATGATTTCAGCCCGCTTCACAGAGAGGACAGATCCAATGTGATGTGTTGTATGCATGGTGAACATACAGATACAGTGTGCATGTGTAAAAGAAACAGTATGTACATAAACCATTTCTTGGCATACTTTTCTCTCTTTGGCTCTGCTGGAAATGTAGTTTTTTTTTTCTGAATGCGAGAGACAAAGATGCATGCATCAAAGATGGCACAGTACACTGTCATGGGGGTTAACAGTGCTAAAACGCTGGTTTGTAAGCTTAAAACCCTGCTCCAGGTCAGAGATCATATTACACGATTATAGCTCTCTTTCTATTGAGATCTCACCATTTAAAGAAATGTAACCAAGCCTTGCTTTAGGTTTAAGTCTAATTTTCTTATTCAGATTCACTGATGGCAAGCTGTAAAGAGTGGATTTTATTGCAAATTACATTCACATATTTATTCACCATTTCTTGCTTTCCTGCAAATGCAAGGCACGGCTGAAGTGCATTTGTGGTTTAATTTCTATTTGACAGCAAGATTAAAACGCTTGCAGTATATCATGCATAAAAACATATCAGCTTTCCATTAGTGAACTGCAGACTGAGAGTCAGGGTGTTTAAAACACTTACCTGTTTTATAAATGTGTGGAGCACAAATATGTTCAATTTTATATACATCATCCTGACCTCAATTCCATTAACTCGTAAACAAAAGGCAGAAAGTGAGAGATCAGCCTTGTTAGCCTAACGTAAAGGTGAAGTTACATGTGCAAAGAGGTCAGAGTCGACTTTATATCCCTGGACACACAGACACAAATGCATTATAGTGAATTATTTATGAAAATCCATCGTGACTGGCCCTTCAGTGTACTGACATCCATGCTCCGTTTGTCCTGGGAAGATGAGTAATGATGTTTAAATGATGTCTCCAGCAGGAAAGTATATTATACTGTACTGTAACACTTTGGTAAAAATGAACAAATGGCCGGTAATTTTACAGTAGATTGCAAGAAACACATAGCTAATTGTAAGATAAATATCAAGATGTATAGTGTGTCTCCTTTTATTATTAAACAGTTTTTAGCTTGAATCTTTTGCGTCATCTGTAGATTAGCAGGACTCTGGCCTGTTCATAACCCTTTGAAATTATAGAAATGCATTTTTTGTGACTATCATTAAAGCTCATGACCTATTGCAGCCCTTAAAAAATGTTGCACGCATTCTCTTGCTCTCTCACTCTTGCTCGCCTCCATAAAAGGAGATCTTCCTGTCACCAGCAGCCCTAAATGGGCACGGTTGCCATTTATCCCTCTAGCACTGTCCTCTTGTCCATTTCATCCCTCTCTTCTTCTTCCTCATCCATCCATCCCATCGTCCCTCCCTTCTTTCCATTCCCCGGTCTGTCATCAATCTCGCTAAAATGACAGCCGACAGATGTTAGCCTTTGCAAAGATCAAATCCATGGCTGGAGGGCTGCTCACTGTGGAGATGGGTAGCCACTGAGACGCAGGGCCACAGCGGTGGCATCAAAGTACACACACACACATCACGCTCATCTCGCCCGCCCTTTGCATTCGTCCGTGTCTTTATTGCCCTCACACAAACACACCTCACCAGAACTGAAGCTTAAATGTGTTGTGACATGAGGGCAGGGTGGCATAGAGACAGGGCTGTCAAGATGGGCAGCTGGAGGGGACAGTCATCTTTACTAAGTTGTGTTGAAGTTCAGGAATGACGAAATATTGTTTTATGGTGTCCAGTAAACTGAAGCCAATTTTAGTTGTGTGTACTGTATGTATGTGAAGATCTGAGCCAGGTAATGTACGTGTACGACATGTTTACCTGTCTGGCTAGCTGCATACAGTTAGCTTCAGGCTAATGTGAGTATTTATATGACAGCAGGTTTTGGTCATGTATCTCATTTGAGCTTTGATGACTCACATGGGTCACAGAAAGGCCCAGTGATGACTACATTTCCTCTGGGCCACCGACCTTCAGCTCAGTCCATATAAACAACAATATGTGACACTGTGTTTTCATGCACAACATTTTGTCAATCTGACTGAATTTAATAGACCCCTTAATCGCTTACGTCGCTGTGACGTCACCGGTCTAGCTGGAGGCAATAAAACTAATAGGAACCCATATTAGGCCCGCTAAAAGTTTGAGGTTTTGACTTTAAATTGTCATCATTTTGTGTTTTGGCTGCCAGAATAGAAGGAACAGCACTTTTAGTTCAAAAAGTTTTACCGGATCCCGGCAGACATTCCTTCACAGAAATCAAGAAGACAATTGTGGTTGAATGCAATACGGAGAACTAGCTGGACGGAGACGATAATAAATAATGCTTGTGTTTGCAGTGCACACTTAATATAAGGCAAAATAATCTATGCATATGTACTGGTGTGTTGGTTTTATATAGTACAAATCAGCAAGTGTCTGTTTTATAGGTGAAAAGTCACCAACCTTCAATATTGTTTAGCTAAAATGTTAAACAAACATACACCAATAGATGTGTGTGCCATCCTTTGAATGGTCTCTAAAAATAAAGCCTTGACAACATTCCCCAAACCACCCGAAAGTAATTAATATCCTGTCTAGGAAAAATCCAACACCTGGTTAAAATCGCGAGAGTTAATTTACAAAAATAGCTGTCACGGCCCGCAGAATCAGTGACTGTACATATTCGTACAGTTCCTAACCTTCTTCTACATCCATGTTTAATAAATCCCCCCTAAAACGTGCTAGCTTATGCTTGTCAACATTGCCCCCACGGCTCTTTTTGCCTCCAGCTATGCCCCGCCCACCCGGAGACGTTGCAATGTTTACAAACTTTTAAGGGGTCTATACGATTGAAGGTTATGACAATACATTTTACATTGCAATCTGATTAAAATGTTAGTTTACATGTACATTCTATAGAATCCGAACCGAACGTATGCGCAACCGCACAACCAGGGTTGCCAGATTTGCGTATCAAAACCATCCAATTGGACATTCAAAACTAGCCCAAAAGCATCCCAATGACTGTGCAGCCCAAATATCACAAAATGAACAAAATCATTTCATTTTTAACCTGTAGAAAAAAAACTTTCTGTGACGAGAATCATGTGATACTGTATAAGAGGTAATTATAAGACGTGAACTTGACCACAAATGTTCTGTGCATGTGCACAATGTATTTTTGCATCCGTTTGAAAAATACTACGATTCCCGCGTTTACATGCATACTTTTCTCCTGCTGATCGGATCACAGATCAGAATACACCACCCAATTTAATACAATCCAAATTTGCATCTGATCGATCTCAATCGTATTGATTAAGGTGTTTACATGAAGGTTTTTCAATATCATTGAGCCATCAATATGACTACAAACAGATTATTTGGTTGCATGTAAACATGCTGTGTGTGTTTGTGTGCTTCCGACCTAACAATACTTTAAAAGTGAATTTGTGAAAAAGATTCCCAGAAATTCCTTTTTGGGAATGTTCTCACAATAGTTTAATAATAGTTCAATCAATCCACTTGTTTTGCTTTTTTCACCTTTTTGTATGTAAATAAGTGTCTTTTTCTATGATAAATGGTGCCATTTAGGATCTATTTTAAAAGCATAAACATATGATTTGACATGGATTTACTTTTATGAATGAACTGTTCTTTTCATTTTTAAATACTGTAAGAAATTAATATAAGCCCCAATTAGGTATCTAAATAATGTAAATGACAATAAATGTAAAAGTCTCTACTCTATCTAGAGTCTTTGTTTCATTAAGCTAAACTTGTGTGACAGTCAATGGCAGGATGTTTAACTGTGTCCTAGTGAATGATGAGTTTGATTCATGTATTTTTATGACCTGAAACAATATCAGTGACAGTTTGACAGACATGACTGCTGCTTTCCAATAGACTGCAGAGGACAGGCTGCTATCAAATAATGACAATTTATTCAACACCCAGTAGAGGCTATAATAGTGATTACAAAGCACTTATAGAAGATTCAGGGAGTTTTAAAAGACCCTGGCACTTTTGCTTTACTTGTACTTAACTCTTATAGGTGGGTTGTTTAGCAGGTGCTCTGACAAACCATTAACTTCAAATAAAACACATATCAGACATTTATTAAATTACATTGTTTCAGTTCCTCTTTAAGAAAGGAAACACATTTACCTGTTTGTATACATACTGTATATAATTCTGCATTACACACAAAACATGTTTTAGGAATGCTGAGTCCTCTACATTACACTGGTATGAGTGTTAGATCTGTTTAACATTAAACATAAACTATAGCAGCAGGACTGTATTGTGCTATCACATTGACAGTCTCTTTGTTGTGTAAAGTTACTAGTTTGCCGTTAATAAGTTGCTTTAATGTTGCTTCATACTGTATAGTGCATACAGTTCTGTTGATAAATAGGTTTACGGTACATTTTCAATGTATTTTCTGCCGAGTTCAGCATGCTATGCACTACAAAAATAGACTCGGCCCAAAACTCTACTTACGTTATTGCTTCTGCTTTACTTAAGCACAGAGTTGGGCTGCTTTTGTGACCAGTGAGAATACTGTAACCTGTAAACATGGATGTTTTGAATAAATACATACTGCTTGGGTATGTGGTGTAAAACAAGCTTCAGAGAAAGCACAGAGGAAACGGTTGCAGAATAAGGAAGGGAAGGTTGTGACTAAAGGTTAGAGGTCTTGAATAGAAACACTTACATGCAAACAATTGGTGCTAAATAGCACTAAAAGTGGTTTACTGGCTCATAATCATATGGGAACCAATTTAAGTGCTGTATACTGTAGTACATACTATAGAATAGGGTGGTCCTTATTTCTCAACCTTTAAAATGTCATGCTCTCACTTCACCAATATGTTTGAATAAATAAATCAATAAAATTGATTAATATTTAGAGGTTGCTCAAGACCTTTGCATATTATGTGAATCTTTGTGCTACATGTATTATTGTTTAATAATATACTTATGGCAGCAATGGCAGCACTTATCTGACCATGTTCCATGCAATTAAAACTCCTTTTTTAGTTGTGATATGTCTCATTTTGAGCATCTAGAGGTTTTGAGCAACCTCTAGATATTGTAGGAGAAATTCACAATTTTGCACAGTGTGGTTTTTTGATATCCTAACACATTTAGCTGGTGAGAGTTGAACATTTTTTAAAAAAATTGACCCATTATAAGTACCACCCTAATGTAGAACCATATGGTGCTACAGTATGTAGAACCATAAGTGATGCTATAGTCATGCTATAGCACCACTTATGGTTCTACATGGGTGCTCCCCTATGACTAAGAGCTAGTGAACCACATTTAGTGGTATTTAGCACCACTTTTTAAAGTTAATGATGTGAGCAGGAGAGGATGTGGTGTACAGGTGCTGGAGTGTCTACACATAGCCTTCTTTGATTTCCGAGCTAGGCCACGTAGGGATGGTAGGGTGTATGAGGGGAGCTGTGGGTGTGATGACAGGGGCTGGCTTCACTTTTGTAGGGGCGTAAAAGACAAGAGGGGCAGTTCCTCCCAGCAGATGTCACTAACAAGCAAGTGTTGTTGTGTCTACAGCCCTGGGCAGTACAGACAGGCAGACCCACATGCTGCTGGAGAACACAGATAACTTTAGAAGGTAGCAGTAACAAAACTCCCTAATACTGTACTAAACAACCCTCAGAGCAAACCAAATCAAAGACACAACCTTTCAGCTTCAACAATGACAGAGTCATTATTAACTCCAGTGCTACCCTATAGCCTATGACAGCTGTATGCTGAGTTTGGGCATGATTCATTATTTTTGTCTTTTCTTCTCTCATGGTCTGTATTGACCCATACAGTATGTGAAGTCCTGGTGATGTTAGCAAGGGGAAGGTGAGGCCAAGTGCAGGAGAGGAAGGAGAAACACATGGGACTAAATATTGATTGAGGTCTGACATTGATTTAGCTGTGCTTGATTCACAATGCCAGGCCACTGTATGCATGCATAAAGATCTATATGTGTCCGTCCCAAAAGATGAGTCTCTCGCTCTCTCCCTCTCTCTTTGCATCTCTCGCTGCTGGAGAGGGAAAAGGAATAAGAGGAGCCCCCTTTAGCCTGTACTCTTTTGTTTTTTGTTGTTCTTTTGTTTCTTTTCATCGTTAATCCTCGGGCTCTGACCAGGGGATGTCACAGTGGTCTCTCTCTTTCTCACCCCTCACCCTCTCCCTGCCTTTTTCTTACCATTCTTTCATCTCATGTGAGGAAATCTATTGCTCAGAGGTTGCTCATTCATTGCTCATGTGACTGAATAGTCTTAGAGTTAGTGTTGTTTTATTTAAGGATCAACTTTGTCAGTTTATTTTCTTTAAAATCTTTTAGGAAAGGCAAAAGCAACACCAATGAGGTTGTGGATGACATACTGTGAATATGAGAGTGTGGAGATTTGTAATGTGGATAGCAGCTATGCAATGTGTAGGAAAGTAATGCAGATAAAAAATCACATGACATGTATTTTGTAAAATAAAAAAAAGACTTTATATTGAAATGTCAGATAAATCAAATAGTTTGAGACATACTTGAGACAATGTTATCAACCATAATTGGGAAAATTTTATTTCCATCCAGTCTTGTTGTAATGGAAAAATGAAATAATTGAGATGATAAAGAGATCTTATTGGTGATTTATTTCTTCTAGGAAAGCTTGTCATCAGTGCACAAAAATCAAGACAACAAGTTAGCTGGTCAGTTATTAAACTAGTTGACCTTCGTGACCCATTCCAAGTATACCTTCCCACACTAAGACATCAGATGATCCCACCTCTCTCTCTCTTTCTCTTTCTCTTTCTCTCTCTCTCTCTCTCTCTCTGGCTGGTCCCAAAAAGCATAGCCATGGTGAGTTAAGGGATTGCGAGATTTTGAAAAGGAGGGGGTCACAGATGCAATCGACAGGGAGGGGGTGACACGGGGTTAAGTTCAAGGGCAGAGGCTGGGAAGACAGACTCGTAAACATGCCGAATGGTATGCGAGCAATAAAGGCATAAAGGTTAGCATGAGGGCTCGCTGTACAATAAACAGCCCCCATTACCTGCTTTGTTTATACAGATAAAGAATCCACTGTAAAATCTCTGGATGGCGGATGTAACGCTCAACTTCTCCGAGGACAAGTGGCGAGGATGGGGGTTTGGAGGGGGGCTGTGGGGGGTTTATGAGGTGCTCTGAGAAACACTATGGAAAAAAACACAAATCGTTACTAATGACATTTACAAGCGCAAGAAAGCATTGTACACAGATGCTTCACGTGCACTTTGCTAAAATGAAGGGATGAGAGAGAGAGAGAAAAACAAAGACACAGAGTTGTTTTAATGGAGTGCTACGTCACTTTTTTGTGGAGTAATGGAAGGGTAAGTGGGCCTATTCTCTTTTTTGTGGACCTGCAGACCAATATGTCTTCGTCGTTTTTCTCTGAAAGAACATAAAAAGACTTGAGGGGTCAAATAAACAAACACACGCGGCACACACAACCGCACAACTTCTGATATGATCTACAGGGTCACGAAATAAAATAATCATTCCACTTCCAGGAACTTTGGCAAATGTTGCTCTGAGTTCTTTTTATTCCCAAATACATAAATATAAACAAATAATTAAATAAGAAAAAGCATCTCACATTTTCCCATGTGGTTCCTTAAAATGTTTCTGTCATTCTTTAAGTTTTG